>NC_137833.1:35191001-35278501 GCF_963921795.1 Nannobrachium achirus | reverse complement strand
TGAAATAAAATGGTATTATAAAAAGGCTAAGTTAAAATTATATGTTTTTAAGAGTCATTTAAGGATTTCAACAGAGTCTGCCTCTCTTTAGTTAAGTAGGCTATAGTAGCCTTTGAACCAAAAGTTCCCTTACTGGGTTAGTTACTGTAGTTGCCTATCTCCTGTCTTACTGGGTTAGTTACTGTAGTTGCCTATCTCCTGTCTTACTGGGTTAGTTACTGTAGTTGCCTATCTCCTGTCTTACTGGGTTAGTTACTGTAGTTGCCTATCTCCTGTCTTACTGGGTTAGTTACTGTAGTTGCCTATCTCCTGTCTTACTGGGTTAGTTACTGTAGTTGCCTATCTCCTGTCTTACTGGGTTAGTTACTGTAGTTGCCTATCTCCTGTCTTACTGGGTTAGTTACTGTAGTTGCCTATCTCCTGTCTTACTGGGTTAGTTACTGTAGTTGCCTATCTCCTGTCTTACTGGGTTAGTTACTGTAGTTGCCTATCTCCTGTCTCCGTGTAGTGAGGCAGTCCACCGCCCTGGACACGATGCTACTGTATTATGTCAGGTACCCCAATCCAATCCTTGATGCTGATTAGGGATGGGTATCGTTCACCTTTGAATCGATACGATACCATTTTCGATACTTTTTATTTATTATTATTATTATAATTATTATTTGCCTTTTTCTATGGGCTATTTTACACACCACAATAGGTTATTAAGCCAGTTATTCAGCCATTTTCATGTTAAGTAGGCCTAGTAGTAGAGTAATTGGCTATGTATAATTATAGTGTTTGTCTACAATAGAATATACACATACTTTTTACAGCTAGGCTATTGATAGGGTCTACGATGATGATGATCACACAGTGTGTCGGAGCGGAGAGTATAGACGTTGGATAATCATCATAATAATAAACATTATAGGCAATGGTCGGCTATTTTCACAGTAACGAATGTAGCCTACTAAAGCAGTCATTAAACTTTCAGTAGCTCAACTGTTACAGATGCGACCGGCCAGGGGTGTGTTCAAGAGTATCAAAACAAGGTATCGTTGGTTTTTACGTGAACCGATACTCGATAGTATCGAAGTCATGCGATCGATACCATTAAAAGTATCGATGACGATACCCAACCCTAATGCTGATTGCCACGCAGGGAGGCATTATAGTCTTTGTATGAGATTGAACCCTGACATCCAAATCTCAGGGCAGACATTTCAACCACAGACCACTAAGCTGCTCTTGTGGTAGGAATATGAATTCCCTGCAACCATCCTGCAGTGGAGGATCTAAGGGTCGTTTCACACTCTAATAAGGAACCTAACTAATTTCGGTTCGGGAGGGCTCCCCGACCCGAAATTATTTAGGTTCGGGGGGAGTTCATCCATACTTTCTTAACGGCTAGTGCCGAAGTCGCTTGTAAATATTGGAGGTCCGTGGCATGACAACGTTTGTGGCCGATGAATGAGCATTGCAGGGCGGATACATATTTGACTTGCCCTCGCGCTGCACGCTGAATGACTGGAGGTCCAGTGAGTAGCAGCACCAGCGGGGTCTCTTCTCTCTCTCTCACTCACACTCACAAACGCTCGATCGAGCTCTGTCAAAAACATTTAATCTACAAGCTCACATTATAGACGTGCCGCCTCCCTTGCTGCATGCATGTCTTGTCATCACACAGTCACAACTCGTTGTGGAAAACCTATCAACACGGAACACTAGCAAATAGCAATTAGCAAAGTTGTGTTTAAGCTCTTCTTTTGTCTTTAAAACGGTTGGCGACGTGTTAGCGATACACGCAGCAAAGGTGTGTGTGTGTGTGTGTGTGTGTGTGTGTGTGTGTGTGTGTGTGTGTGTGTGTGTGTGCCTAGCTCCCAGTCCATCACTATTCGTCTCCAGAGCCAGCTGACTTGTGTCCGCTCTGCGAAGCCCAATACACGGCCACACAAGCATTTGGAAGTCGGCGTGTCTCCCTCCCAAACGACCGCTGTTTCCTTGGATTCACAGCCGAGAATATGAACGTGAAGCCGGGCTGAATGAATTAGAAGACACCGCTGAGTACCGAAATTTCGTCAGCACCGTAGAGCCGAATTTAGTCGGTTGACGCCCCCCCCCCCCAAACTGGGGGATACGAACCATATTTGGGTTCGCCTAGTGCCGAACCGAAATTAGTTAGGCTCCTTATAACGGTATGAATCGACCCTAAGGCTCCATTCAAGGAACATAAAACAACAGGGAGTGTGTAATGTAGGTCGACCTTAACCCATTGAGAGCTTTATAAACAAGTAGTAGAGGGACGTAAAAAGCCAAATATACAGAGGGAGCAAAATACACATAGATTACCATAGAGTAGCAACGCAAATGTGAAGTACACTGCAAAATGATTGAAGTCAGTTAATCAAAGTGAAGCAACACATGACAGCAGAGAATCCCTAATGAGGCCTGACCACTCTGGAGAATCAAGCGGGATGAATTCTTCAAAAGATGTTGACATTCTTTTTGGCTTGCTGAAACCGAAGAAGTTCTCTGCAGATGAAATTATTTACTACAGATGCGGTTCATGCTTTGAGTGCTGAATGTTCTATTTGTTAAAACCCCACCCATTCAGTATGGAAAATAATTTATTTAACTATCATCATCAATATTTAATATCAATGGTCTCTTGTCAGGTGTGTGCTCTAAACAAAACACAAATAACTCACAATATCAAATATAACCAGACATGCAACGTAGAAAATACATCAAAATATAGCTTCAGAAAGAAACAACACTGAACAAGGAATCCTGACAAATTATACAATAAAATATTGTTGTTTGACAGTGCTGGCGGGCCGTTTATAATACAATTTAGGAATGAAGCCGAGGGCCATATAAAATTCGTCATCGGACCGCATTTGGCCCCTGGGCCACACTTTGGACACCCCTGCCTTAAAGGTCTCTCCTCTCCTCTCCTCTCCTCTCCTCTCCTCTCCTCTCCTCTCCTCCTGATGTAATAAATGTCCTTTCAGGAATGAATGCCTTTCTAAATCAGAGCATGCACACTGTGCTTCGTTCTGCTTATTTTCAGCGAAGCATCGTTTGTTTTAACTAGTTAAGACCTATAGGAGATGGGAAAGACAAATGGAGTGTCACTGCAGGCTTACTAGCTTACGGTCCGTGCATGCGTGTGAGAGTGAGTGAGAGAGAGAGTTGCTGCCTCTTCAAATTGCACTGATTGCAATAAGTGTGCGTTACTGTAAGTACAGAAGGTTTGAACAATGCTGTACATATGCTTCAACACAGGCTAATATTCTGTTCCTGCAAATGATCCATCCCTTTGCACATACATGACACACACACGTCCAATAGCAGCCATGTCCCATCTTTAAACATCAAATATCTGCCATGATCTTTTGACAGATATAAAGTGGATAGTCTGGAGGTGGTCGACTGGTCGTGGGGGGGAGGATGAGGAGGAAGATTAATGCTATGCTGATGAATCTTTTTAATCGCTCATTTAGCTACAGACACCCCTCCAAGCACGCCATGATGCTACTACATAATGCATAATTTTTAGTTACAAATGATGTATTAATCATTTACGAATGTGTATACATGGTTTATTCATGACTAGTTTACTATTTACTCATACCTTACTAATAACATGTAAATTATGTTTAAAACAGTTATAACTGTTTAGGTAAACATTTTGAAAAGGCAATAAACAGTTTGTTCATGTTTATTACTCATCTACAAACTGCTTATAAATGTTTATAAATGATTTATAA
Organism: Nannobrachium achirus; assembly: GCF_963921795.1. NCBI lineage: Eukaryota > Metazoa > Chordata > Actinopteri > Myctophiformes > Myctophidae > Nannobrachium > Nannobrachium achirus. Next base: position 35,274,743 of record NC_137833.1, on the reverse strand, counting down.
CAGGTCATTATTGTAAAGTGCTACCAAAACATTTTCAGAACAGTGCGGACTTGAATAAGAGTAAAGAAATAGATCTTGAGCTGTGCTTTAAAGCTATCCACAGAGGCTGCCTTTCTTAGGTGTAGCGGGAGTTTATTCCAAGCTGTCGATCCATAGAAGCAGAAAGCTGCTTCACCATATTTTGTATATGTCATTTTAGGCACATCGAGCAGGTCTGCACTAGAAGACAGGAACTATTGATACATTCATCTTTGATAGACTGCCAGCGGTACTGTACAGTATATACTCGTATTCCCTATTGTTAGAATGTATCCAGGTAGACTCTGCTGAAGGCCAGCTGACACGGTTCATAATTTGTCTCATGCACTGTTGATACTCTGTATATCCATCCATATATTACACCGGGATAGACACATACAGACCATGTGCGGATGTCATGTGCCAGACTCTAAAGTCTATTTCTTTTTACCTGTATCTATCCATTATTTACGTAAACTGCTGTTGCTCTTATGTAAGGCGTAAAGGGACATTTCAATTCCTTTTATGACACCTGAAGGTTTAACTTATATTATCTTATCTAATTCTATCCCCACACCCACCCAGAATTGGCCAAGCAATCCGCATCCCTAGCCACGTACATCTGGCTCATTTGTAATTTTCACAGAAAACCAAACTTATCACAGCTTATCGAGTGACACAAACAAAAAAAGCAACAGCACAGCACAGAGCAGCACTCGTGAAGCAGCCACTGTATTGTGCATCTTCTTCCTATTAAAATCCTCCCTTTGTCATGGAACGATAAGATATAGTTCCACATTGCAGCGGCACAGAGAACAAGGCAAGTTCCTGACATGCTTATCATCCAGACGGCAGGTGTACGGTATGTGTCTCCAGGCAGTGGGGTTCCGGGACAGAAATGTGATTAGAAACACAATGTGCTGCCTTCAGCGAAATCAACACACGCCTATGCAGACCTGTACCCACACACACACTATCAAACAGCTGATGCTTCTGAAACTAATTTTGTATACAAATTCAGTTAAATTATCTTAACAACAGGTGTCATAGGCTGGTAAAAGAAATGACACACACACGCACACACATGCGCATGTGTGTACACACTACACACACAAATACACATAATCAGCTCAGCTCAGCAGCGTTTCAAACTCCACGCTGGACTACCATGTCCTGTCACGCCGTACAACTAAAGTGTTGTTGTTGTCTTGTTTTTTTGTCAACTAGGCAAGCTACAGTACAGTATGTCATCAACGCTATGGTGAAAGTTAATAAACGTTTCTCTGAAATACAGATATAGTTTATAAGTACTGGAGCTCCTCAATGCTGCGTAAGCTCTCCTATTGTTTTCACATTATACTGTATACTAGAGATCTTCGGGCAGGTCTGAGATCCGAAATTGCCCGGGATCCGACCCGGTCCGAGCCGGGTACCGGGGCCATTTACGAGCATTTAACCTTGGTGCGGTTCGGTGCCACTATGGAGTGTGCCGGTTACATCTATCAATCACCCCCGCCCCCCCAATTTTTCTCCTCCGATCAGTGCTATTGGCACTATTGACCATTTTCCCTGGGTCCATTTGGGTTTGGGTAGTTAAAATTGGACCCGTGAAGACCTCTACTGTATACCAATTATTGTAGAAACCACAGCTCCAATTACATTATCAAGTATTCTGATTATACAGCCAACTTCATGTTGCGAAAAGGTTTTCCAACCGGACAGCAATGATATGTTATTGTGTATAGTGTATATGGAGAGGCTTTGTGCTACCGTACGTCACCTGTGTTCTCTCCAATGCCTCAGACACATTTCTCCTAAGGGAGATAATAAAGACTAACCTTGAACCTTGAACTTTGAAGCTTGCCTTGAACGTATCATATTGATCTCTCTGGTGTGCACTCAGTAACCTCCACCATACACACTGTTAGAGAGAACTATATTAGTTCTAGTATTTCGGGTATACCTCCTTGAGGAGATTACAAGAAGTTGAATTGTGATGGTTCCCTCACTAGGAGGATATATAATGTGTATATATACTGTAGGTTATGATTATTTGTCACTCTTAGGTTATGGTTATGTTTTGTTTCTTTGTTATGCATTTGCTTTGTATTCTCCCTGCTTCCCATATGACTGGGGAACAGCAGCTAATTGACGGCCGTTACCTGAGATTTAGAGATGGGATGTTTGCGAACAAATCAAGTCTTTTTAACGGCTCTTTGAAATGAACGATGGGATCCGGTTCGCAGGAGCCGTTCCTTTCTAATGACTGTTGTGGAAAAAGAACAAACATTCTTTACTTATGTAAAAGTATCAATACTGCAATGTAGAAATACTCTGCCACAAGTAGAAGTTTGGAATTAAGATGTATTTGGGTAAAGGTACAAAAGTATTGGTATCAAAATGCACTTAAAGTACCAATAGTAATAGTAGAAAGTACTCATTATGCAAAAAATTTCCATTTCACAAGTTTTCCAATGAATAAAATGTAGGGGAAAAAAAACATTTGAAAATAGCCGATCTAGATACGTACAGTATAATTATGGCCAAAATGTAATTTATATAGGGTTGAAGTGATTTGTAATTGTAATCAAGAAAATAGTACGGTAATTAAATGAGCCAGTCTTTTGAACAGCTCTTAAAAGAATGGATCCGAGATCCGGCTCACTTCGAAGAACCACAAATCCCATCTCTACTGAGATTGGCGTGCACCTGGGCCCGGGTGTACATGCCCTATAAACGCCTGCTTCCCCAGTTCTGTTCATTTCTGTTCGGTTCCCCTTTGCTCCTCCTGACTTCACTGACTTTCACACATTCATTTTGATTATTTAATAGATTCTATATTCTTTGGTAAACTGCGTCTCCCCTTGTTTTTAGATGTGTTCACTGGCACCCTTAGGCCAGCTAGGTTCATAACAAGATTAACGTCTTGTGGGGTTCCTACTGTAACCAGCTGCAGCATTGAGTTGGTCGATGAGATGTGGATCTTCTTTGAAGGCGTCCTTTTCTTTCATACCTTCAATATTAGTCTTTATCGTTGAAAGTAACTCTTGAATTCGCAGGCTATATTGTGGTGAATTAGTTATCGACGACCCCACAGCGACCTCTTAATTCGTCATCTATGTATTCTTATGAGGAAATGTCCATATACACACACTACATCTCCATAACACACACACTCAGTAAAATCCTCACATTTAAATGAACACTCTAGATTCTACTATGCCATACAAATTATAGGCTACAAACATAGTACAACATGCATAGTGTATGTGTGATCAGACATGGACACACACACACACACACACAAACCCAGGCACACACACATTATTTATCCATTTTAATGGACCAACCCACACACTAGCGCAGCAATGCTCATACGCTTGCTCGCACACACATGCTCAGGCACACGTGCACAAAAACATGTACGCACAGACACGCACATACCGGTACGCATACTCGTGCACATACACAGTGGTGATTCTAGCATCTACTGTTTGTTTTTGCCAGACATCTGGGAGCCAGCGGTTACCATAGACACCATTCAGGTGTTATAGGCTTCACTTTGTGTGTGTGTGTGTGTGTGTGTGTGTGTGTGTGTGTGTGTGTGTGTGTGTGTGTGTGTGTGTGTGTGTGTGTGTGTGGGTGTGTGTGGGTGTGTGTGTGGGTGTGTGCGGAGGGCGACTGTGCATCCAAGTGTGTGTACTCAGCATATTGATGGTGTCTGTGGCTAGAATTACGAGAGACCCTCTCTCATCTCCCCTTCCTCTCCTCTCCTCTCCTCTCCTCTCCTCTCCTCTCCTCTCCTCTCCTCTCCTCTCCTCTCTAAATACAGATGAGGTGTCAAGTCACAGTGCTACAGTAGCTTTTCATCTGCTCTCTATCTCTTCTCACCTCTGTTCCCCTGTTTGTATGTCTCCTCCTTTCTCTCCTCCATATTCCCTCTCTACACAGCCTTTCTCTGCTCTCCCACCCCACCCCCCTTCCCCAGACAGACAGACAAATAGATAGATATATAGATAACGGGTAGAGTGCAGTGGGTCAGACAGGCCCGTCTTGGCTTGGCGCCTCACTCGACAGACCGTGTTTTTGTGTGCGCAGTCAGGTTGACAGAAAGTGACGGGACCAAGAAAGAAAGAGAGAGAAAGAGAGGTGGAGTAAAAGATAAGGAGGGTAACAGCAAACAGACAAGCAAGGGGGAGAAAGCAGAGAGAGGTGCTGTGAGACCAGCAGGCTAAAAGCAAAGTGCCAACAGTGTGCAGACTGTGGATAAAACGCACACGTGTGAACTGCAGAGGGTTGTTGTGAGGTGTGGTGTCACAGTGTGTCAGAGGCAGACCCAGTGGATGTGATTAGTGCTGGTTGTACCAGAACTCAGGCTAAACCCTGGTTTACTGTCAATATTCCAGGATGACCTCCCACTTGGGTAATGACGCCCCCTGGCGATCATTCAGAGAAACTACTTCAGCTCCCGTACTAACGTAGGTAGGAAGGGCCTGTCACTCAAACCGGAGTGACCCGCCTCCAGGCTATATAAGCCCCCGGAGGCGGAAGTAACATCCTCTTTTCACTCTCTGCGATATCACATTCAGATAAGTTGAAACTCAGCCTTTGTATTATTATTCTTCGCGCATTAGCCTAAAGCGGTGGCATTGGAGTCGCCCACCGGCGAGTGTTGAATTAACCCGTACTTAAGAATACTTATTCTTGTCCCGTCCTAAAACGACGGTTATTTCCTTCTATAACAAAGGATTATTACTGCTTGTTCAGGCCTCCGCCGAAGCAAGCGTGGCATAGCATTAGCCGTTAGCTTGTTAGCTCGTCTGCTATTTGTTAACGTTAGCTACACTGCTTACCGCTTGTTCAGGCCCTGCCCGAATCAAGCGTGGCCTAGCCTTAGCCGTTAGCTTGTTAGCTCGTCTGCTTCTTGTTAACTCTTGTTACAGTGCTTCGCCATGGATCCTCTGGCCTTCCTGCCGAGGCAATGTCCAGGCTGTCCAGGACTCATCGACGGACAGGATCTTCATCCTCTCTGTGTCGGCTGCATGGGCGTTGCACACGCCTTCTCTGCACTGAGTCCTCAGGGGAGAGCAGGACCCTTCTGTGACTTCTGCGTGGCCTACGACCACGATGTACTGGTACACCGGTTCTACCTAGCCAGGGCAGGCCTCGGGGCCTGCGCTCCACCAGGTGGGTCCACTGCTCTCAACCCCACAGCCCAGTCTTTCCTTCCCCAGGCGGCCCGCACCGTTGGTCAAGGTGCGGCGCTGCCTTCCGGAGATCCGTTTGGCAAACAGCGCGCCATTCCAAGTCAAGATGGCGCCGTGCTACATGAGACACCGCCTGCCGCGCAACCGACCGCAGCTAGCTCCACTGTCACTGGAGCTGGCGGGTCTGGTGAAGTCGCCGCTAAGAAGGCGACCAAGAAGGCTAACATCCCTCCGGTAGCCTTTTCCCCTTCGGGCGCGGTGCCCAAAAAGAAACGCTCGGATGTGACCGTCGGGGACGTTCCCCTCAACGTGAGCATCACCAAAACAGTCCAGACTTTCAGGCGAGAGTCGGACCTGAGCTCCTGTCAGAGCGAGGGTTCTGGTTCTGAATACTCTGGATACACGGCCGAGGAGGAGGAGGACTCCGTCGAGGACGATGGTTCTCGACTCACGGTCACAGTGAAAGGTAATGCCCCTGCGGCTCCAGCACGTCAACTGGACGCCGCAGGGAGCTCCCAGTCCTCCTCAGGCACCACTGCCCCTCCACCCGCCAGTCAAGCGGGTGAAGCGGGAGCAGAGGACGTCGATTCTGCAGCAGAAATGCTGGATCATCTCACGGTCTACATGAGAGCTCTTGCCAGAGTTGGAGAGGAGTTGCCACCTCCTCTCCCCTCTGAAGAGGCCGAGGATGATGACGAAATGCCCGGGCAGGAGCCTTCGGTTCCCGCCCCGTATGTCCTCTCCAGGCTGCCGCTGGTGAAAGGATTCACCAAGGCCCTCCATTCCTCATGGAAGACACACAAAGACCCCAGGAAGCTGCCTTTTTCTGTGCTGGATTTGGTTGGCGGTGCGGAGGCAGGCATGTCCACCTGCCCTAACCTGGACCACCTGTTGGCACAATCCTTTCTGGGTTCCGTCAGACCCCAGTACAAGGATGTAGGCACGGCTAAAAACGGGCCGTTTGTCGGCCCCGTCGGCACCAACCCGCCGGGGTTCACTGTCCTGGAGGACAAGCTGCAGTCGGACAGGGCTCGTAACGCCTACCGGTCCGCTGCTCTGGCTGCTAAGGACCTTAATCTTATCCAGCTCTTGCTAGCTTCCACCAAAGACCTGGTCAAAGGTCTGCCCACGGGGGAGCACACTGCGGAGCTAAACACCCTATTCGACATCATGCTGAAGGTCAATTGGCATGCGGTCAAGTGGATGGGCAGGTCCATGGATTATAACCTCCAAGCTGAGAGAGCCCGCTGGCTCGACTATGTCGACCTCGAGCCTAAGAGGGACGTGGGCGAGAAGCCTGTGGGTCCTCGCGGTGAGATGTATAAATCCCTCATCAACATGGAGAACAGTCCCACCACCCTCATGGGCGGCGGTTTGGAGCTGCTGCAGGGCAGAGTCACGTTCTTTAAGGCTGCTAAGGACATTGTCGAGTCCACCACAGTGCCACAGGAAGAACCGCAGCAAGCTAGGAGGGCGTCCCGCTCCTCCCGCGTCAAGGAAAGGGGCCGCTCTGCTTCTTTTAAGAAGCACTCGTCTTCCTCCAGGGGAGCCTCTGCAGCCAGGGCGCCTGACAGGCCCCGCAGCAAGGTTGTGGTTCCCGAGCGCGCTCAGCCGCGCCGCCCGTCCAAGGATGGCAGGCAGCAGTCTTCCTACCGCGGTGGCCGCGGTAGGGGACAGCGCAAATGACACTCGGAAGAGGGGGATTGTGCTGGGGCGGGGGTCCGAGGTGTCTCTCGGTCCCCCTCCCCCCAAACGAGGGCGTTTTTCTGTACCCCGTGTCGGGGAAATGAAAATGTTGAATTTGATGCCTCCTGTGTCGGCAATAAATATGTTGAAAGAGCAAAGTCTGTCTCTGTCCAACTCTCTCGCACTAGCACAGACGACCCCATCGTGCATGCCTCCTGTAGTAATGATGAAGTCCTGTCAGGACTCGATAATCAATCACAGGTTTTATCAGCAACCAGTAATGTTATTGTCAAACAATTATGTGGTTCCTCAAGCGCGCGAGTGGGATATCCCTCGCGTCGACAATATGACTCCTTTATGCATGCCTCCTGTAAGAATGATGGAGTCCCGTCAGGACTCTTTAATCAGTCACAGGTTTTATCAGCAACCAGTAATGTTAACGTCAAACAATTATGTGGTTCCTCATGCGCGCGAGTGGATTTTCCCTCGCGTGAGCGATGCTATGAATTTAACCTTGAGTCAGAAATTCTGTCGGCCTACTATGAGCCCGGGTCAAGGGACAAGCATAAAGGCCTTAGAGCAGGTATTAAACGTAAAAGTTCCTCTCCTGTCAGGGGAGAATGCTTTAGTTGTGGGCGAGTCTGTTTATCAGTCGAATCGCTTTGCTCTTCCTGTTGCTCTATCGAGCGAAAACCGAACGCTTCCGGTTTCACCGGATACGGATTCGCTAGCTCCCCGCTTCCGGTCCGGCCGCAAAAAAGCTCCGCTAGTCAAGCGGTACAATCAGAAGGTGTTCCCGCCTTGCGGCCTATTGAACCCCTGCGCTCCGCATCCGGGTGTTCTGGATACGGATACGCAGGTTCCCCACTTCCGGTCCCGCCGCAAAATAGCTCCGCTAGTCAAGCGGTACAACCAGAAGGTGTTTCCGCCATGCGGCCTATTGAACCCTTGCGCTCCGCATCCGGTCGTTCCGGATACGGATACGCAGGTTCCCCACTTCCGGTCCGGCCGCCAAAAAGCTCCGCCGTCACGGAAGCACAGTGGTGGGGTTTCTCTCGCTCAAAACACGCTAGCACGCTGCGCGCGCCAGTGGAAGTTATGCAACCCGAGCCATTGGGTATTTCGAACGATAACCAGGGGTTACAGGTTACAGTTCGCAGACATACCCCCGCTTTCGAGCAGGGTTATTCATACCAGGGCGCGTGGTTTAAAAGCAAATCTTTTGAGAGAAGAGATCAGCTCCTTGCTAAGCAAGGGTGCTATAGTGGAGCTGGACAGGACCCAATCCCGCATGGGATTTTGGAGCCGTTATTTCCTGGTGCCCAAAAAGGGGGGGGGGCTACGTCCCATCCTGGACCTAAAGGCACTAAACGTGTACCTGAAGAAATACGTTTTCAGGATGCTAACTGTACCCACCATGTTACGGTCGGTCAGGCAAGGGGATTTCCACTGTTCAGTGGATCTGAAGGATGCTTATCAGCACGTCCAGATTTATCCCCCACACAGGAAATTCCTACGGTTCGCCTTCGAGGGTCGCCTGTACGAGTACACAGTACTCCCTTTCGGTCTGTCACTGAGCCCGAGGGTTTTCGTGAAAGTGACCGAAGCAGCCATCGCCCCGCTGAGACAGCAGGGCGTCAGGTTGGCGACGTACATCGACGATTGCATGATTTCAGCGAGCTCCGCCCACGAAGTGGCGCGTCACACACAAGTGGTTTTGGCTCACCTGAAGGCCTTAGGTTTCATAGTCAACCACGGCAAGAGCATGCTGACTCCAGCAAGTCGTCTTACATTCATTGGGGTCCTTCTGGACTCATCCGACATGTCGGCCCGTCTCTCAGAGGAGAGGGTGGACAGGTTTCGGGAATGTCTCGACTCCTTTCAAGTGGGCCAGGAGGTCACTTACAGGAGTTGCATGGTACTGACGGGAATGATGGCTTCCGCAGTACATCTGTTGCGTTTGGGCAGGTTTCATATGAGACCTTTTCAAAGATGGATGTTATCCCTCGGGATCCCGCCCTCCTTGAAGTACAAGAAGGTTACGGTTTCCCCTTCCTGCGCGATCGCCCTGTCTCCGTGGCTGGTGGAGGGGTTCCTCACCAGCGGAGTCTCGATTGGCGAGGTGGTTTCCCGCAAGTCGATCACGACAGACGCCAGTCTCAGTGGATGGGGAGCCACTTTCGAGGGGCGCACAGCGCAGGGGCTTTGGCCTCTGGAGATGAGGGGTCGTCACATCAACTATTTGGAGTTGATGGCTATACTCCTGGCGCTCAAGCATTTCGAGCATTGGATTTTGCATTGTCACGTCCTGGTCAGGACAGACAATACGACGGCCATGTTTTATGTCAACAAACAGGGGGGCCTGTCGTCGTTGCCACTGGACCGTCTGGCTCGAGAATTGACGGTTTGGTGCTTGTCGCGCCTCAAGTCGATCAGGGCCTTACACGTCCCAGGTCTCCTCAACAGCGGAGCAGATCTCCTGTCCAGGGGAGGTTCTCGCTACGAGGATTGGTCTCTCCACCCCAGGGTGGCGAACCAGATTTTTCGCAAGTTCGGTCAGCCAGTGGCGGACCTGTTTGCGTCAGCGGAGAATACGAAGTGTCCGTTGTTCTTCGCGGTGAAGGGCAGTCCTCCCTTGGGGTTGGACGCCTTAGCGCACACGTGGCCGAGAGGTCTACTGTACGCGTTTCCCCCCTTCGACTTAATCCGACCCACTCTGGAGAGAGTCAGGAGGTTCGGTCTGGAGATGCTCCTGGTGGCTCCCTACAAGGGCACGTGGAGGTCGGCGATCGCCCCTCTCCTTTGCGAACCGGGTTGGCAGCTGCCTCAGTGCAGGGATCTGTTGAGTCAGGCCAGGGGGGAGATCTTCCACCAAGACCTGCAGGTCCTAGACCTGTGGGTTTGGCACGTGAAAGGTTAAACCTGCTGGCGGCTGGTTTTTCTTCTGAAGTGGTTGCTACCATTCAGAGTGCTAAGGCGCCTTCTACGAGGGCGTCTTATGATGGAAGGTGGAATGCCTTTGAGGACTGGTGTGAGTCGCGTGTTCCACCGGTGGTGGCCCATGTGGCGTCAGCCCAGGAAATTCTGGAATTTATGCAGGACCGCTTGAGAAGTGGTCTTGCATTTTCTACCCTTAGGGGGTATTTGGCGGCTATTAATGCCTGTCACCTGGGGGTGGCGGGCAAGGCACCTTCTAAAGTCCCGGAGGTCATCAAGTTCATGCAAGGAGTTGAACGTTTGAGGCCGGTGACTAGGTCTTTGTTCCCAGTTTGGGATCTGCAGGTGGTTCTAGGGGGCCTATGTCGGGCTCCCTTTGAGCCGCTTGTAGGGATGCCTTTGAAACCTTTGAGTTTCAAGACGGCTCTTTTGCTGGCTTTGGCCACGGCTAAAAGAGTTGGTGACCTGCAAGCTCTCTCGGTGTCTGCGGAGTGCATGCAGTTTATGAACAATGATCTCAAGGTGTTGCTCAAGCCGCATCTTAAGTTTGTTCCTAAGAACATGGTGGTTCCTAAGGAGCCTGTTGTTCTTCTGGCTTTTCATCCTCCTCCGTTTGTTTCGGTGGAGGATGAACGGCTGAATTGCCTTTGTCCTGTCAGGGCATTGAAGGCCTACTGTGACAGGACTGCTGGTTCTAGAGCTTCTTCTCAGCTCTTCGTGGAAATGGGCAATGTTCTTGTCAGAAAGCCGGTGTCTAGACCCACTCTTTCGAGGTGGATTGTGGATGCTATTAGGCTGGCTTACTCTAGTGCGGGTGTGGAAGTGCCGGCGGCACTTAAAGCCCATAGCACTAGAGGTGTGGCTACTTCGTGGGCACTGGCAAAGGGAGTCTCCGTTCAGGAGATTTGTGTTTCGGCGAATTGGTCTTCGCCTTCTACCTTTGCAGCCTACTATCACCTGGATATCGAATCCTCTTCGCTAGCGCATTCGGTTCTGGGTGCAGTTGCCTCCTCTACGTCATAGAGGAGTCGGATCTTCCCCTCCCACAGGTGGGCATGTAGCCACCTGGGGTATTTTGGGGGGGACCCTGTGTTTTCCTTATATAGTGTGTCTCACTTATAAGGCGGACTTGTCCTTTTCATTTAGTTGAATGAGGCGGACTTCGGTCTGTCAGGGTCTCTCCTTATTTTCTCATGCCTTCACACCCAGGTCCGGTGGGCCTGGGACCTTCTGGGTGATGGGTCACGCCCGTTTGGGCTGTGCTCACCCGTATGAGGGGTGTGTGGGGGTATGAGAGTAGGTTGTGGCTTAGAGGGGAGTTTAAGAATCCCAAGTGGGAGGTCATCCTGGAATATTGACAGTAAACGGTAGGTTCCGTACGGAACCATTGTTTACTTAGATATGGAAGGATGACCTCCCACGTAATGCCCCTCTGTTTCACTGAATGTGGCAGAGAGTGGTATTAAGAGGATGTTACTTCCGCCTCCGGGGGCTTATATAGCCTGGAGGCGGGTCACTCCGGTTTGAGTGACAGGCCCTTCCTACCTACGTTAGTACGGGAGCTGAAGTAGTTTCTCTGAATGATCGCCAGGGGGCGTCATTACCCAAGTGGGAGGTCATCCTTCCATATCTAAGTAAACAATGGTTCCGTACGGAACCTACCGTTTCACTATGTTCTGTACTAAATGGTAAATGGTGCATTTATATAGCGCTTTTATCCAATGCGCTTTACATAGATTGTGCATTACATTCACCCATTCACACACACATGTCACATTCATACACCGGTGGCGGAGGAAACCATGCAAGGCACCAACCTGCTCACCGGGAGCAATTAGGGGTTCAGAGTCTTGCTCAAGGACTCTTCGACATTAACTCAGGGGGAGCCCGGATTCGAACTGGGAACCCTTCAGAACCCTTCGTGCTCTAATAATGATTTCTCTACTCCTGAGCTATGCCGCCCCACATAGGCCGATACATACGAACACACGCAAGCGCACACATGCACACACACACACACGTACGCACGTACGCACGGCACACACGCACACACGCAAAAAAAAAGAATCACAATCTCAAACGTATGAATGCAATCTCTCTCTCTCTCTCTCTCGAACACACACACACACACACACACACACACACACACACACACACACACACACACACACACACACACACACACCCACACACACACACACACACACACACACACACACACACACACACACACACAAACACACAGTGTGAGTTCACGTGCAGTGCATGGAACTATTATACAAACAACACAGAGACACACATACACAAGCAGATATTTCTGATCCAATTCTAGCCAGCAGCAAAAAAACTAAACACAAACCCACATAATGCAGTGGACATTAATATTCACTGTAATCCCTCCCAAAATGGCTTGTGTCCTCACATACCCCCAGCAGTCCCCAAATCCCTCTTGTACCTGCCTCAAAACACCATTTTCTCCCAGTCAACATTATATACAATTTTTCACTAATTACTACTACAGGCACGCACATGCATACACGCGCGCACACGCGCGCGCACGCACGCACGCACGCACGCACGCACGCACACACGCACGCACGCACGCACGCACACACACACACACACACACACACACACACACACACACACACACACACACGCACAAATAATTCACTAAAATCCTCAGTGTTACAGTAATTAATCCATTTGTAACTCTGAGAGGTGGACCCATATAAGTCCATTTGGTTATATGTATTTTGCGAAATTGCGAGTGTGGTTACCACCAGAACCCAAGGAATCTTCTGGGATACTAGCCTTAGAGAGACCCCGGGAAAATATGGTTGGATGGTGTCAAGGAAGGAATCATGGGGAAAATATTCAAATTTTGATTCTACCTATGGTTATATTTCCATAGGCCACTGGACTTTGAACCTCTCTACCAAGTGTGCTAACTGTAGCCAATATGGTTTCCCAGAGAAAAATACTTGAATGGGAGCTGTCACCTTTTCCCAGTGGTGTCAATGGGAACATTGTATTCTGGACTTTTACCAGATTATAGGAAAACAAAAAGAAAGCTACCTGACATACTGAAAAGAAACAACCCAAAACCAAAGTAAAATGGAATGCTATATAGCACTAAAAAGAGAGAATATACATTGGCAGAATACGTGAGCACGGTGAACGACCCATAAAGGAAAGCCTTGACTAGGTACAGACTCAGTGAACTCAGCCTTGCATTAGAGAAAGGCAGATCCCGCTCCCAAGGGAAGCTCCTGCACTAGAGTAGACCTCTAGAAGGTAGACCTACTGCACACGCATTTAAACAGAGCTGCTACCTTTAAAGGCATTTTAAAACTGAGGCTTTTTTGTATATCCTATAGTTTTGAGAAAAGAAATCCCAAAGCAACTGCAAAAGATTACTGCTATCTGTTTCAAAATGCTTTACACCCTGTAGACCTACAGTATATAACATGTAACAACGCAATGTGACATAGCTCTGTTTTATACTTCACAACATTTTCCCCACGATTTTTGTAACCCATTTTCTTTCACCCGATGTCAATTGTCTAATGTAATCCTGCATGGGCGCTACACTCTCTCTGCCAACCTGGGGAGAGCGACGGTCTGACCTCATGCTTCCTTCTATGCATGAGGAGTCCAAGCCGCTTTCTTTTCACCTGACATGGGGAATTTCCTCAGCTAGACGTATAGCACGTTATTCCAACCAGTTCCTTTCCCCTCCATAGAGACCAAGATTACTGCATGTTTTTTGTGAGGGTGCCTACCCTAGGAGACACAGGGAGAACATGCAAACTCCACACAGAAAGGCCCTTGTGCCAACCCCACCTAGGGTATGGGCACTGATGATGCGGAGGAGAGAACAACACGCCCCCAGCATCCCCAGCGGGAATCGCACCCCGGACCTTCTTGCTTTGAGGCGACAGCGCTACCGACTGCGCCATTGTGCCCCCCGTGACATATAGCTCTGTTTAACACAATGCTGTGCCCACTCCAACTGTACTGCATATAGCCTACTTTCCCTATGTTCTTAAACAGTTTGTATTGTATTTGACACTCGCTTTGGCAATGTAAACCTATGTTTTCTATGCCAATAAAGCTCCTTTGAATTGAATTGTTCACACATACCGGTAAGCAATATTTATTGAAAACATATTGCTTAACATAATGCAAGCACACTATTCCCGATGAAGCCCGTTGATTTGACATATGACTTGTGCCGCCAAAACGGTGGCAGGAGTTGCATTCCAAAGTTTTGGGGTTGCTCTACAAATATGATTCTGTGGTAATTAATTAACAGTCAGGATTTTACAGTGAAAGTCCAGCAACAGCAACCATCTCTGTTACATACTCTCTTTGCAGGTCAATGAAGTATAACAGGCTGTTCTGGAGCAAGATATTCATCTGCAAGGAAATACACATTCCCTTATCTCTCATTGGTTCCTTTGAGTTTTCAACATAAAACACCTCATGACTTTTCATGAAAATATTGTTGACAGACAGACGGACAGACAGACAGACAGACAGACAGACAGACAGACAGACAGACAGACAGACAAACAAATATTGAGTGTATAGACACCACACACACACACACACACACACACACACACACACACACACACACACACACACACACACACACACACACACACACACACACAATGAACATGCTAACATGTATCCAGAAGTACAGTAGGAGCTCACCTTCATGATGTGTCTCTGTGTCGGAGCTCCACTCAGCAGCACATGTGCTCATCTCACCAGACAGAGAAATGTGGGTGTGGGTGTTGTATGTGTGTGTGTGTGTGTGTATGTGCGTGCATGTGGAAGGGGGTCCCAGCAACTGAGACACTCTCGCTCCGTATCACACTCACTACTACTAGTCACAGGGGAGGGGAGGGAATCGGTCCCACCCCGCAGCGCAACTCTGTGTGTGTGTGTGTGTGTGTGTGTGTGTGTGTGTGTGTGTGTGTGTGTGTGTGTGTGTGTGTGTGTGTGTGTGTGTGTGTGTGTGTGTGTGTGTGTGTGTGTGTGTTTCCGTCTCTCCTCTTATGGTCTCCTTGCTCCTTAACCAAACGAAGCCTCCTGAAACAACAGCACACACCTAAGCCCTGACAGGATGCTATCTGCCTCTTTCTCTCTCTCTCTCTATCACTCTATCTATTTCACCTGATACTTAGTTTCTGGTCCATTTCTTTCCTTTCATTTGCTCTTTATGCCTCTCTCCTCCTCCTCCTCCTGCCTTTTTCTCTCTCTCTCTCTCTCTCTCTCTCTCTCTCTCTCTCTCTCTCTCTCTCTCTCGTTCTTGCTCTCCCCCCCCCCCCCCCCCTCTCTGTCTCCTTTTCTCTCTCTCGATCGGTTTCCCTTGTCTCTCTCTCCCTCCTCTATCCCCATCACAGTATCGCTTAACAGTCTGGTTCCTATCCATCTCTCCACTCCGCGTCCCCTCCCATCCCTCCTCTCTCTCTCTCTCTCGCTCTCCGAGTCTCGGTCTCTCTCAGTCTCTCTGATATAAAGCTCACATTTCTCTCCTCCTATCCAGTTAGACACAGTGACAAAGGGAGACAATAAGGGAAAGAAAGAAGATAAATTAAACGCCACAGCTGAGCTCGCCATCTCGCAGACTTTTTCTGCTGTCCCTCCATCCATCTGAGTCAGCTGTAGAGTCAGCTGTTTGATAAGAATACATTCTATACTACCCTATTCTAGTGTAGTCAATTCTAGTCTGTTCTGTTCTAATTACGGCTGTCAAGATTATTGCATTAACTCTGGATGATTAATTTATGGAATTAATGCATTAAACTTTGTAATCTATTTTAATCAACTACTCATGTCAGGCATGGTTCTCCAAGGTGGCAAGTTAATTTGTGACGGAGTGGCTCCGTTGCAGACTGCACGCATCCACACACACACGCACACGCACATCGCACACGCACACGCACACGCACACGCACACACACACACACACACACACACACACATACACACCGCAGTGATGTGTGTGCGCAACACAGCATTGGAAAAGCACCCGCCCATGTTCTTTTCACTACAAAGGCTGAAAGAGAGAAGGGGGATAGAAAAAAGACAGACAGAGTGACAGAAAAGACAGACAAACAGGTAGACAAACAAACAAACAAACAGTAGGACACTTGAGATGAGACGGAGGGAGGCGGTGTGAGTCCCAGAGCCATTGGAGGATGAATGTCGGTGTGCACTCACTAGCTGTGCTCTGCAGGACCATGCCTAATAATTCACAGGCAAGCTCATGGACTCAGATGTTGCACTTGTAAGTAGGCTATGCCATCACAACTTTAGACTACTCATTGGAATGCAGTGCAGCTACTTGCTCCAGAAGGGGAGAGGGGACCTTGATCACCCAATGTTTTAATCAGCCCTTTGCACTGGATTTGTCCTGCTGGGCCCAGAGTTTGCCTTATCTGCCCTCCACTCTGTGCTGTGCTGCACTGACACAGTCCCACCAATAGAGGCCATGCCCACACTGGCACTGTGCAGTCAGTAGTTTGTATGAATATGAATATGAATAATAATGTCAATGATACATAGAGATGAGAAGAGCCCCTGGCCTAGCGGTCCAGGCTCTTAGGCTCTAGCATCGGATATCACCGAATGCATTTAACACAAATCACCAGCCGAGGAGAAAACACATTTTCCAAAAATGTATGTCCTGCTTTGGGGCAGCAATTGTTAAGGTGGTAGAGCAGCAATTGCTTCTGGTTTGATCCCAACCCTCACTGGGCTTTGTCGAAGTGTCCTTGAGCAAGACACTGATCCCCGAGCCTCGGGTACCCATGCGTTACTGATCCCCTAACTGCTCTGGATAACTTTGGTTTTCTATGCTGCTGGTGTGTGAATGTAAACCACTTAGAATAAAAGCACTATGCAGTGCACGCGCCACTTACTATTTTGTTTTTTCATTTGACAAAAACATCCATAGCTCATTAGAGCGGCGAGTTGCAGTGGGCGATCACTGCATACAAATACGTTTTGAGGAGAAGAATTCTCCCAAAGGCATCAATAGCATTTTGAAAAACATTTAAGTAGGAGTACCTTTATCCATACAGGAATTTGGCTTTGGAATGACCTGCCTCTGTTGATTAATCATTCTCAGTCTAAACAGGTTTGTGAATCTAAACATTGTGTGGGTCAAGCAGGTAGAACAGGTAAGACTGAAGAAAACGAGGGATATTATGACGAGAAAAGCACTAGTCTCACTAGGGAAATAAAAAAACAAGGAATGCACTATAGGGATATAAATTATCACAAGGAATACACCAAGAGCCAACTCAAAACATGAAAGACTACATTTATGAAGAGGCGGAGACTGATAGGAAAGTGTCCAATTATGAAGGCAGCAAGCTCATTAGGTGAAGGGGACATTGGCAAGTAATGGGCCATAATGGGCAGGGAACTGTGGGGTTGGTGAGGCAGTGGAGAGTAACAGCAGAACGACCAGGGGTGAGACGGGAATGAAGATGGGAGAAGCCATCGGAGAGAGATAGAGTAGACAGTAGGGCAAAAGACACTGAGAAAGAGAGTAAGGGAACAAACGTCCAAAGATTCAAGTACTAGAGGAGCAGTTTTCTAAATTAACCAACTGGGGTTAGTTTTATATGATTCATTCCTATGTTTTTCATTTTCAATATTCTTTTTCACCCTTATTTGTAAGATTTGTTTTGGGCTTTTATGCCTCTTGATAGGACAGTAGACTCACAGGAAATGGGGAGTAACACGCAGCAAAGGTTGTCAGGATCAGGATTCGAACCCGTGACACAGAGCCTATGTGAAATGCGCCTGGACCGAAAGGCCAGCGGGCGCCCCTCATTTTCAATTATTTAAATCAATCAATCAATCAATCAATCAATCAATCAATCAAAAAGCAATCAAACAATTGTGGACCAACATATGGACCAGAATTCCCAACAAATCACCACTGTAAAAGCTCAAACTGCAGCTGACGGCAACAAGTAAGATTAATGTCTCATACTGATGAATATTTGTTTACTCCAGTTCCTTAAGTGTTCATTTCCCAGGCATGAAATTAAGCTTCAGAACAAAATATAGCCCAGACATTTGGACAATAATCTATTGATGACTATGACTCAGAAGACAGCTGTGATAAATGACATCCTAGAAGCTGTAGATTAGAAGGCTAGGATTCTATTATAGCGCAACAGAGCACAATGAGGCGTGGATGAGAAATCGTTGTTGGTAATGTCTGTTAGATTTCCTGTTGTACTTTCTCTTGAGGCAAAATGTGTCGCACATTAAGAGGACGCGCTTTTGAATGTAAAATTGGGGTTTACTTGCTCTTACTCAAATATTTTGTTGAGCAAATGTATTTCTTTTTGTTATCAACTAATACAATCATACTCAAACATATCTATGATTTTTTTTTTTGCGGTGCTCACTTCACATGGCATCAAAAACGGGAGTGGGTTAGGGTTAACCCTAACCTCAGTAAAACTATATGCCTAAACCTAACCCTAAAACCTAACGCTAACCCTAACCTTTAGTCGAACTAATGACAGGTAGAAATATCGAGCCTTTCCCATTAAACACGACACCTGCACACATCTCCTTGTATGGGCCGTTCTGTCCGTGACGTTAGTTATCTCCGTACATGGAGTTCCGTGCTCATACGGACACATACAGTACGGATGGAAAGTTGGATGGATGGATGGAAGGAAAGTCAAACAAGTACTATAGTCTGGTTGACCTGTAGGGGCAACCACACTAATTAGCAATTCAGAGGGCCAATCACACTAACCACAACTGTACCTATAACTATGAAGATATTGTTTTAAAACTTGTCTAACTCAAGTGGAAGGCGATGAAGACAATGGTGAACAATAGTTATAGTTATAGTGATTGGTTTGAACGGCCATGTATGCATGCATTGCAAAAAGGACAGTTATACACCCATACATCATGGAGGTGGTCAAAACTTCTAAGATATTAGTCAATGATAATTAACTCCCATTTCTCCAAAGCATTTATGAGTGCCAAATGATTTGTTGCCCCTAATTGGAAGAACATTAATGCTGTTTCAGGGGAACTATGGCTTTGAAATGCTAATATTAGGAAAATAATTGATGCAATTTAGATAGAAACACAATCCAAGGACAAAATCAAGTGGGCGAATCTACAATATCTACAATAGCTGCAGATTTCAACGGTAAAGAACTTACTATAGCAGATCAATAATATTGATTTTTCTTGCATATTAAGCAAGGAATTTTGGCTAAGGGCGAGCGCCAAGTCTCTTTTCATGCTGAATGGCCAAACAGGGGTGTGGGCTATTTGTAGGCTAATGTATGGTGGTTATATTGGACCTGGTGCCAGAAGCACCACAACACCTTGTCAAACTGTCACCTTGGCAGAGGTCTGTGTGCATTTTTCTAGTTTTAAAGGTTGTTTTTGGTGTCTGGCAATAACTTTTAATTCAATTCATTTTGGTTTTTAACTGTGCATATTATAATTATGTATATTGTACGGTATCTTTGTGCGTGTGTTTGTTTGTGTGTGTGTGTGTGTGTGTGTGTGTGTGTGTGTGTGTGTGTGTGTGTGTGTGTGTGTGTGTGTGTGTGTGTGTGTGTGTGTGTATTATATTGTGATTTAAAGATGCAGGGTGAAACATTTTAATTCAGAGCCTGTCAGAGACTACCAGACTGTCTCTCCCTAAGTCCCAAGTTGTAGAATCCAAAAAGCCCCCTTTCAGCACTGTCAGAGACTTCTTAAAGCCTCCCCACACACAGAGAAGAGGAGCTGAGAATTGAAAATCCACTGCTATTCTTGCGTTGGTCATCGTCCCTAGATGGAAATAGCCACAATAGCAGTAAGGATTAAGATGAGGGGTAAAGCTGAGAATAAAAGAAGTAGACAGCAGTTCTTGTACTGAATCAGCTGTCCTCGCATTCCACATTCACCCATCACCCCTCACTTGACTTATACAGTACATTGAAGGGACATTATTTTCACATTAACCACGATCCCTAACTTTTAAAATCACAAATAGCCGATTTCTATAATAGCACAATTTCACAACGCATACCGATTAACGCATCCTATCGGGATGCATTGTGAACTTGTAGATCAGCTATTTTCCCTATTCATCGTACAACAAAGTAAATAGGCCTTAAAGTTAAAAGTTGGATTTGTGTGGGAACAAAAGCCTATAACCTCACATACTGTAAAATTACACAAAAGGTACCGTAATATTCTGCTGAGAATTGGTATAGTACAGTATATATATATAAAATCCTTTGTTACTCTGAGAGTACCTGGTTTAATGTCCAAATGTTTCTTATTTTATTTTGTGCAGCCCTATACTGCTATACTGTCCACAGCACCAGATGAGTTGACATATCTGCAGTTGACACTACAAGCAGACGCAACCTCAGCAAGCAATTCCTCAGTCCAGCCAGGCACGTGCACATATAGACATGCATCAAAGGGTTCTTGAGCCCCTGCCCTTTTATCCGTCTGTAAAAAAGTGCCCTCTCCAGACCACGAAAGCAGTTTTTACTATGGTGAAAGAAATGCAAATACCCTCTTTCTATGCCATACCTGAAGGCAGCTTTCACGAGATTTGCCTTGTCAAAACTCTCCTGAACTTGAATGCATGCAGCATCTTATGTTGAAAGAATTGCCCTCTCTGTGTAGAAATCCATGCCATAACACCTGCCTGAGGTCTGCTATTTTCGATATTTTCACCAAAAGGCCCTTTAGAAATCTCTTACATTCTCTGCACGTCACTCCCTGCATCCAGTTAACCCCTTTCCAGCAGCTATAACTCCCACACCTGTCCTTGCTCTTCACAGCTCAATAAGGGATTCTGGCACTTTGTTTGCTGCCTTCTGTTTGGACTGGAGAGCCCATACAGATTGACGGACAAGGGTGCATTGCCCAGAGGGCCTGACCCAGGCCCTACTCTGTTTAATAGACCCAGTCTCATATCCCAGCTCCACAACAACACCCCCCATTATAATTAAAACTGACATGTCTATAGCGCTGGAAACCTCAGGTTGCTCGCTGGCTGGCTCCCAGCCAAGCCGTTCTATATGGAGATGGAAATGGTGTTGTACTGTACTAGGACAAGGTCCCTCTAGTTGAAGAGTCATTGACCTGACTGCAGGATGGCATGTTCATACATACCATTAAGAGGCGATAAAATGATGGCATTTGATGAGATAAAACTTTGTGGTCCCAACATGGCGAAAGTATGGCATAACGATAGTCAGGAATGGGACATACTGTAACTACTGTACAGCTACGATGTTGGGAGAAAAATAAGGTCAGAAAATCTTACATGCGTCTCACAAGAGGAAATTCAGTAGTTGTGTCCCTTAAGTCCAGTACAATTTAGTTTCTGAGTATTCCCAATAACCTACAGAGCCTGACTCACAGTGTGTGCACAGTGCACTCTGAAATTCAAATCAGACAGCATCCTGCTGACTATGCAGTGCATGTCGGTCCCATCGGCAATCCCCGCTTTGCACTGTGCAGGCAAGCGTTCTGACAGGCAGGTGCTTGTTGTGACCTACTTCACCCTAAAGCCGGGCCGTTCTTCCCTTTTCACCACTTTATAGGCTACGTGTATATAGGCTACGCATGTCGCTACGCATGTCGCATGCCCTTTTTTCTCACAAAGGCCTAAGACACAAAATCTGGGCTAACATTTTTCCTTTCGAATGCAATAATAATTCTTTCCTTCTTTTTATGGCTTGGCTCTGCAGGAGTCTACCACCTGTGTGTGTGTGTGTGTGTGTGTGTGTGTGTGTGTGTGTGTGTGTGTGTGTGTGTGTGTGTGTGTGCGTGCGTGCGTGCGTGCGTGCGTGCGTGCGTGCGTGCGTGCGTGCGTGCGTGCGTGCGTGCGTGCGTGCGTGCGTGCGTGCTACGTGCGTGCGTGCGTGCGTGCGTGTACATGTACGTGTACGTGTGTCTGTCTGTGTGTCTGTCTGTCTGTCTGTCTGTTTCCGGAGCTAAGCTCACAAATTGCTGGACCAGTCCGCACCAAAGTTCTTGTGCTCACTGCCAGTAGCTCACATGATGCCAAACCTCCTCCGCCTGTGGAGGAGGAGAAGTGTCCTGCCCAGGTTCTTGCTGAGGTCGAATGGGGACATGTGCCCACTTTAGCCTTGTGTAGACTATTATCATCTGCTTTGTTTTGCTGATGTTGAGATGGAAGTTGTTGTCCTGACACCATGCTTCTCACTTCCTCTCTGTAGGCCATCCCATCATAGTTTGTAATCAGGCCATTGTAATCAGACAGTGTCATCTGCAGTGCTGGCGCCAGACAATGATAAGCAGGGGGCATATGTATTTCATAGAGGGGCATTTTATTTTTAAACACCCCTAGATAGGCTAGAACAAATGCTGCTGTTACAGTATATATCACAGAGCCAATAAGCAAAACGATGCATCAAAAACAAAACCAATCACACCTAGTGTGAAGTGAGTGGTGTTATTTATGAGTTAATTTCATGGGACAGGGACAATGGTTTTCTTTGGAAATATGCAACGGACTGTAGTACAGAGGTTATCATTATTGGTAAGATGTATTCATTATTCTCTACAGTAGGTAGCCTGAAAACATGCCCGTTTTGAGCATGTATTAATCCTTTTGGTTTTACTGCACATACTGTACATCAGCCCTACTGTAGATATCTCCAGTGGGTAGCGGTGGGCATATATAGCTGGGGTCTGATTCTCTTTTCTACATTTTTATCCAACGATTTCGAGTTTCGAGCCAACCAAGATCTTCCTACAGACCTCTTCCTCAAGCTCTGAGGGAGACTGCGGTCTGTTTTTATTCCTATCTATTGTTACTGTTTTTGGTCCAGCACCTTGTACGTTGGATGTGCGTGTCTTTTGGCAGTTTTTCGTCTTCCCTCAAGCTTGGCATGCACAAGCACACCACACTTTCCTGTTAACCCAATGGCTCATCCTAACATAATCGATACACTTACTGATGTATGCATTGACCAGTTCCATGTAATAATCAATATTCTTCTCCTCTGTTTCCCAAAAACATGCCACTGATGACCGTTAACAGCCCAAAATAGATCCCCTGCTAAATACCATGGGGTATAACCTGTCCCTGAGGTTTCAAAAAGGCTGACCCATTTTAACCCCGGGTAGTTAGATGTTTAGCTTAATGTTAACATTGTTTTCTCACTCAACAGTAAACAGACAAACATACAGTATATGTGTATACAGGGTATCTGCACATTCTAAAGTGACAATTTAAGGACTTATACCTTTTTAGTACCTCTGGTCAAACATTGGCCAAATTGCCAAATATTAGGGGCAGAAATTGTGAAAATAGCAAATCTACTTGCTCAAACCGCCTCGCAACGCGAGGCGTTGTGAGCAAGTAGATCGGCTATTTTCACAATGGAATGGATCGAGTCAAACTAAATATAATGCCAACTCCTACAATTCCAAGTGCTTGTGCATAGTGGGGGGGGGGGGGGGGGTCCCCAGTTAAAATATGATTATTTTGGGGGTCGCGGCCTGAAAAGGTTGATAACCACTAATGTACAGTTCAAGGAGGTGGCTTGTCTGCTGTAGATGACCCACAGAGGTGACAGCTCAGCGGTACTGAGCCTATACATCAGCTGAACTCACAGAACAGAGAGCCCACAGCGCTGGAGCTGTCAGCGGGACATCAGCTATACATGCTTCAGTTCTGGGAGTCGACCCAGTTACTGCACCACACCACCCTGACCCAGAACCAACATCTAAATCACCAATACCTCTGTCAAAATAATATGTTGTACATCCTTTATTATTTTGGTCACTATACTTTCCCCCTTTTTCTTGTTTGGTTATGTAATGTACTAGCTGGTCCTTGTCTTCAAGAGACACATTTCTTCCAATGGAGACAACACAAAGTAACCTTAAAAACTTGTAGAGGTGGAGTGTTACATGTCTGAGGAATTGTCTAGTACCAGCAGTTGGCATAGCGGGCCGGGCACCTAGGCAGCTAATGTTGCAGGTTTGAATCCCGTGTCACTCCCCATATCTGTCTCCCCATTTCCTGTGAGACTATTGTATACTATCTATAACAAGGCAGAAAAAAACATAATTTCTCTCTGTGGCAAGGTAAACCTTGCAGTAGAGTCTAATATTGTGGTAGTATGGGGCAGAGCAGTGTTTGTTCATGAACTTAAAGGGCAATATATATATATGGATGTGCTGGGGAGGAAGTGCACTCATTACTACTTCATCACCTTGCCCTTTCATATTACAGACCAATGCTCTCTCTCTCTCTCTCTCTCTCTCTCTCTCTCTCTCTCTCTCTCTGTGTGTGTGTGTGTGTGTGTGTGTGTGTGTGTGTGTGTGTGTGTGTGTGTGTGTGTGTGTGTGTGTGTGTGTGTGTGTGTGTGTGTGCGTGTGCGTGTGCGTGTGCATGTGTGCATGTGTGCATGTGTGTGTGTGTGTGTGTTTTGCTTGTGGTGCTATATTACTTTTGTCCCCGGACCCCACTTTGAGAACCACGGCAGTTCAGTGTATGCATTTGTAACTTAAGAAAAGGTTTTCTTAGTACGGAGAACAGGTATCTGAGTAGGTGACAGACTGTAGGTGAGAGAGATACGTAAAACAAAGTGACGCATGACCAAGCATTACCAAGCCCTAAGAACCGGTCATGTGTGACTGTGAGCTTTGCAATACTGCTTTAATATCTTGGATAACAGTCCTCACAAGGTATTACTGTGTTCACATATTAGACAATATCTCCCCCTGCTGCTTGAAGTGTGTAAGTGGGGTTTGTCAGACATACAGATGCTTCGATAGATCTGGTTACTGCCCTCCATGAAAAACATATAGTTCAGGAACTGATTAGTTTGTTGATTTTATGTAGCTTGACAACATTTCCATCGATTTCATAGATACCGGTAGATTCATAGACTTGTTTGACAGCACTGTCATCAGTCTATGTTGGATTCATGTTAATGTGTATTTTCGATACTTTGTAAACATGACCTTTCACTCCGTACTTGGTCTGCTCTTTTTTTTTACCTCTAAACCAAACCTATTTGCAGAAAATAGCCGATCTACAAGCTCTCAATGCATCGCAGCGCAAGGCGCTGAGAGCTTGTAGATCTGCTATGTTTGGCTTATGTTCTCAGAATAGGGATGCGAGGCACAGCGAGGGTTCAAGTTGTTAATTTGAAAGAATTATTCTATCATACAAGGATTTGGCAGCCCCATGTAGTAACTCTAAGGACCCCCTAGGGGTCCCGGACCCCCTGCTGAAGACCCCTGCCCTAGTCAACTTGGTAACCTATGTTTATGTTTCCATTACAACTATAGTCAGGGAGGTTTGTTGTCAAATGTTCAGTTCATTAATTCATTCACAAAGACAATGAGAAAACAAGCATTTGATCGACACTTTAATAAAAAGATTAACATCACCATCAACAAAATGGTAGTTGTCACGCTGCGATGTCCAGACAATGTGGGGAGCTGGTTGAGAACATCAAAACGTGCTAGCTGGTTATCCCTCGACAATAATTTTTGTGCCTAATGGGCTGCTGTAAAAAATGGAGATTGGCCAGATCCCACCCCCTGGCTCTGAGCTACAGCTGAGCTACAGTGCGCTATAAATTGTTTAGTTTTTTTCTCGCCTCTATGACTGACTGGTTAATGGATGGAATAACATCACATTACGGTAATCCAACGGCTAGTCCGGAATTCTCCTTTAAGAGTACTTTGGTCACTCAGTGCACAAAGTAGGCTATGCATTAAAGTGGCACTCAGCATTGAACACAATCACCAGGGATTATTAGTGACAGGGTTTGTTGCCTTCATATAAAAATATCTCTGCTTCCTTCTTCCCTTTCTGTCTTTCTTATGTAAGTTATGTACAACATCCCTCCTCCTGTCTGTCAATCTAATTATGTGTAGATAAAGAAATCCCTTTCTCCATCTGGCCTCCCGCAGACTGTAAAAGGTCGCTTATAATTGTGGGCTCGCCTGGAAGGCGAGCACACGTATGTTATCTTCATTATTTATCTATCAGTCAGTCAGTATCTCCTCAAAACTTTGGCGCGCTTCATCTCTTAAACGCTTACACCTTTCAACACCATTCAAATTTTTATGTGTTCAGCTTACTGAGGACACGTGTGCTTGTACTTTTGGGTTTGAAATGTTTTGTAGTATAAATATAAAAAAATAAAAATGTTTAACTTTAAGCACCCAATGCATTTCCAATGGGTTTAGTGAGTGGGGACAGAGTGGAGAGAAGGATAATAGACCCATGTTTATGTTAAGGCGCTGTGGCTGCAGTGTTCACACTTCAGATATGCTATCTATATCATTGCGTTCACACAGGTCTGCTCTCTGATTTGATCCAAATGTCTAAGCTGTGTGATGTATAAAACTATAGTTATAGTTAAAACTATAAATAAATGTCCCTCTCCACTCTACTGATTACACAGCTGTGATCAAGAATCAAGTCCGGGCGATGGGATGTAAATCCCATAGCCATATATCCTAGAGCCCGCAGGGACAGTCAGCCATATTAGTGGTTGTTGTTGGTTGTCAGGGAGATATCAAAACCAATGCATTTCCAAGTCAGATCCACAAACACAATAAAAGCCATGCTCCACTCCTCAGTCTGGAGTGGCCACATAGAAGAACGCCTTGGTTATAGACATAGTGGAGGACAGATGTGATCTGGGATTGTTAGCCTACAGTATATGCACTCAATATACTCCACTACAGTTGGAGTCCATTTGACAGTTGCTGGTTCCCAAACACAGAATCAAAAATGTAGATCTAGAACACATAGAATATGTACAGTACAGTAAGGTTCAGTAGAGTACAGTAAAAGTACAGTAAGGTTCAGTAGAGTACAGTAAAGTACAGTAAGGTACAGAAAGGTACAGTACAGAAAGGTACAGTAGAGTACAGTACAGTAAGGTACAGTAAAGTACAATACAGTACAGTAAGGTACAGTAGAGTACAGTAAAGTACAATAAAGTACAGTAAAGTAGAATAAAGTACAGTAAGGTACAGTGGAGTACAGTAAAGTACAGTAGAGTACAGTAAAGTACAGTATAGTAAGGTACAGTAGAGTACAGTACAGTAAGGTACAGTACGGTACAGTAGAGTACAGTATAGTATAGTACAGTAAGGTACAGTACAGTACAGTAAGGTACAGTAGAGTACAGTACAGTAAGGTACAGTAGAGTACAGTAAAGTACAGTAAGTTACAGTAGAATACAGTAAAGTACAGTACAGTAGAGTACAGTAAAGTACAGTAAGTTACAGTACAGTACAGTACAGTACAGTACAGTACAGTACAGTACAGTACAGTACAGTAAGGTGCAGTACAGTATAGTAAGGTACAGTACAATACTGTAAGGTACTGTACCTTACAGTACCTTAAAGTATCCTATTTGTTGGGTTGGAATCGAGCCCACACTGTTTCGAAGGAACAGTATTTCTAGTTCTGTTTGAGAGTTGTGAAAATTCTGGTATATAAAATGTTCCCTTTACTATAGTTCTGCATTCTGCTGCAGGCATTGATGAGATGGATAAAAAGGCAGACTGCCAAGTCCCCCGTTTCATTCCACTGGCGTCCCTCTCACTGGCTGTCTTCCACAGGCCGACTGAAGACTGGGCAATAGCGCCTTACCACGAGGGTGCAAAGAACCCTATTAATCAACCAATCACACCTCAGAGAAAGACATTTCCCATTAACACACTGTAGAACCAATGGCACAGTCGTCTGACAGGAGGTAGTGACATCTTTTGATCAGGTTCTGGCACGGCTTGACAACGACAGAATCACTTGAGTCTTAGAAAGATCAAAGGTATGGAGGAGCTGAGATAGAAAGCGTTTTGTATCTATCAGCGACTCATGAGTCAATGTGCAGAATGTGCACTGCTCAATGCGGAATATTTCAGTGATGGATATGTAACTTGCCAATTAAAGTTGAAAAAGAGCCACTGATTCATCTTCAGCATGCAACAAAAAAGGCTCCCTGCTACCTTCAGACAGGAGACAAGGCATGTCCTGGAGCAGTGTCTGATTGTATGAAACACTAGCAGAAACCAAGCTACTGTAGCACTAATGAGACCAAGCCATATCAGTGCAGACAAACAAACAACTGCACTTTATCAAGTACCCCATTCAAGCAATTATTGATCCAACTTCAAGTTTGTCATCCACACACACGCGTGTGCGCACGCACGCACACGCTCACTCACACACGCACGCACGCACGCACGCACGCACGCACGCACGCACGCACACACACACCTTCCACTATTATAATGTACTGTACTGTATAAGAATCCTCACTTTCTTATCCTCTGGCGATTTGTTTGATGGGCTGTCTGCTGAAACGGTTCTAATAAACCATACTCCTAGAGTCTGGTATCTGAGAACAGTCTTATCCCTCTGTTTAACCATTTTGCACTTGAATATAAGAACTCAAAGGGTGAGGAAGATCTATAAATCCTTGTCTCCTGCATTTTGGTTCTCATATAACTGCTACCATACTCAGTCACATAATTATTCAATCTAACTCTGGTCAAATCCTGTCAAAAACTGTGTGGAATGCTGTACAGCTTGTTCCAAATACTTGGAAAAGGTGGTAAGTGAAAGCTTCATGTTTATTTACACCTCAACTCCGTACCTATGACTGATTTGTTTTTGTTTTGTCCGTTTGTACCCACACATTTATCTTGTGGTATCTTATGGCGGAAAAGAATTATGAAAAGGAAAATAACAATTTAGTCATGGATGGATAAGTGGTTGACATCTCTGGAACCACTTCTATAGCAGTCTTATCAGTACAAAGAGTACAAACACTCAGAGATTAGAGGCCAGCTGGTTAATTGCTCCTGCGAGGGCAATTTCTGCTGCTGCACTGGCAAATTCTACAGGTTGGTCAAGGCACCTGTTCAGCAGAGTTCAGAACTGGCTCTGAAAATATGTTCCTCCTCATTTGTTAAACCCACCCAGAGAAACTGCTCCTGGTGAAAAAGAAAAGTCTGGTAACTACGTGCATCAGAGGAGATATATGCGCTTGTGTACACACACACCCTCCCACTTGACCAAATGTAAAGGTTAGCAGTGACACGAGTGGGGAAAATTGGCATGACTAGAATGGGAGAAAAAAGGAAAGCTTTCTCAAATGGGAGAGAAAACCTCCAGGGCCCAATTCGGAGCCCAATTTACCAGCCCAATACGAGGCTCAACACTGTTACCATGACACTGAGAAGTCGATGAGAGCAAGGAGAAGACTATACAGTACTTTTAGCTGCAAGAGTCCAAAGATTTTCTAGGGTGGTATATTCTGCAGCCAGAGGGGATGGATCCCTCCTCTGCCTGTCTAGTCTCCCATGTTTCCATCTTAGTAAAGCAATCAAACCCTCCAATAGCATTCCTTATATAAACTACCTAAACTACCTCTACTAAACTAAACTACCAACCGCATTCCTTACACCAACTACCTAAAACAGCTGTTCTAAATACAAAACCCAATTAAACAAAACAAATGACACATTATACTTGGTTATTTATTTGAGGAAGACATTTTGATGTCATGGACCTGTTCACCACCTGGGGCACTAACACACATAATTTAAAAAAATAGCCAGGGGGTTGCAAGTGCAACACATAATATGTACGACACATCAAAGCTAAAATCAAAGGCAGTCAACTAAGAACAAAATGCAGTCAACTATGCAACATTCGACAATTTCGGGAAAAGTGTTTTCCCGAAAAACACTTTTCCCGAAAAAGTGTTTTCCCCCCTCCACGGGGGAAATCTTTATAGGACCTCGTCTCGGAGCACAACGGTATGCAGCGACGGGTGAGGTTCTATATGGGGCTACCCCAAACCCATCATTATTGATGGAACAAGAGTAAAAAAAAATGTTTGGTAGGATTCATATCTCCATGTTACTTATTTACTGATTGTATGAATGAATTAATAGATATTGTTTGTGTATATTATATTGCTCTGGTTCAAAGTGTATTTTTTTATGACCGTAGGCAGTTCCTGTGATAAAATGCACCAGCATCCAGAGTTGAACATGTTTTGTACAAAATAATGGACCAAGGCAATGTAAAATGAAAGAATGCTCAAATAATAGAAAATTCTAAAGGTTTCGCAAAACTTTCAAGCAGTAGTTAATAGCTCATATTGCCCACATAATGGTTTTGCAGCATACAGCAAATTATGCTTTTCAGTACAGTTTCCTCCTTTTTGTAAAGCCTTAACTGCTGACATGGAATTAGTTTGACTGCTCTGCCTGAAGTGATAATGTTAGTAGAAGTAATTCATGGTACTGCATCCCAATAAATATTCACAGACATAAATCAGATGACTTGATGGTCTTGGATGCTGCAGATGTTACACAAATACACCCCAGCTGATATTTAAATGAGCTAAACAAAATGCTAACATAACTGTAGACTGCTATTGTATACCTCAAACAGTCATCATTAAGCCACAGAAATATCCTCAGATTGGAGGCAATACAGATTAGTATTGCTATTAGCACAGGACAGTTCTGCTGCACCCAAGTTCACAATGGGCCCGATTCATCAATCTGGTCGTAAATATAGTGTAAATAAAGTGACTAAATCTGTCTTATATTTCTGTCTTACCTTCAAAATCCCTTCAAAATCCCTGACAAAAAAAAAGAAGAAAAATGCTGAATCTGACTCCTAACTTGGGAATTGTCCTAAATGCTGGTAAAATCAAAATAAGGGTGTACTGTAATTTGGCCATAAAGTGCTTGATGAATCGGGCCCAATGTCCCTCCCTTGCCTCTCAGTCAGTAATATCTCATATCTCTGGGGTATTTGGAAACTGTGGGGGCCAATTCGTCCGTTTTGAGAGACACGACTTTCCTACAGACTTGTGACTTTACTTGATACAAGCGTGACTTGGGTCATAATGCCAGTAGTCAAATGTGTGTGCCAAAAACTCTTTCAAGCTTACAATCTCCCTTCCATCCTCTCTTTTATAGCCCTCTTAGAGAGGCCTCGTAGCAATGTTTGCCAGCAGGATATAACTCTTAATTCAACTCCTGGCAAGCTCTATTGTTTTTAGCACTGGGAGATTTGCATTACTGATGCTTTGATTAGCTTCTGCATTGTACAATTGAACAATTTTTAGGTAAGCTGTATGGGAAGTAGGGCTTGACCCTAAGGGACAAGATTAAAATATAAGATACCGGTACTTGAATTTGGGAATTAAGGTTTGGAGCAAATACTTTTTTGAATTGCAGATGAGCTAGATAGATAGATAGATACCTTTATTATCCCAAGGTGGAAAATCAGTTGCCCAGAGGTAGGTTATTTACAAAGTTACAGAGAAATATGAAAGAGATAAAACAAGAACAAGAACAGAGTACAGTAAAGAGGAGCTTGCTAATTAGCAGGGGGTTTCAAACTTTTTTCATGTTGCAGATTCCCGAATCGACAAATTCTGTCCTAGTCACCCTGGAATGAAATATCACTTGATCCTGAAGATTTACACTGTACATTCAGAAGATCAGACTCTTCCTCACCAAGGAGTCTGCCCAGCTCCTTATCCGAACCTCAGCCATCTCTTCTACATCCCATAAATGTCACGCCTCCCCCGTCTGCGTTCCCTTCACTGGCATCTAGTTTCTTCCCGCATCCAATTCAAAACACAGGTAATGGCTTACAGAGCAATGAAGATCATGGCACCCTGTTATATTCTGCCACCTCTACACCCTTATCTACAAACGTAGATCATATAACACTGTCGCTGCCTTCCCTACGACATCCTGGCCAATGATCCATGCTTTCCATACTCTTCTCCCCTCAGGTACTCAAGCTGTAGAAGGACCCGAGGGGGGCATCCTTAAGGATGCCAGGGGGGATTAAGACCTACTGTATAGGAGAGACATTTCTTCATCATTATCCACCAGCGTTGTTGAGGTGCCCACCATTGACTGTGATACTGTGCGCACACACATACAGTATGTGAAATTCATGCATTGGGATACAGGTATTTACATTATTTTTTGTGCGGTTGTGGTTTATATGATGTAAGAGCATGAATTACTTCTGAATAACTGCTGTATGCTGAGAGCCAGGGTGTGTTTGTGTGTGTGTGTGTGTGTGTGTGTGTGTGTGTGTGTGTGTGTGTGTGTGTGTGTGTGTTAAGAGTTAAGATCTGTTTATTTGACAGGGACCGTGCTCATTAATGGACATGTCAGTTTTCACTTCAATGTAAATGAGCCAGAGTTAGCCCGCCGTGGGCTAATTTTCATCTGTAGTCCCTGGACCCCCATTGGTGGTGATCAACCCCCCCAATCCAACCCTTGTGTGTGTGTGTGTGTGTGCGTGTGTGCGTGTGTGCGTGTGTGTGTGTGTGTGTGTGTGTGTGTGTGTGTGTGTGTGAGTGTGTGTGTGAGTGAGTGAGTGAGTGAGTGAGTGAGTGAGTGAGTGATGGAGTGATGGAGTGATGGAGTGAGTGAGTGAGTGAGTGAGTGAGTGAGTGAGAGACAGAGAGACAGAGAGACAGAGAGACGAGTGTGAGTGTGTACATGCATCATGAGTGTATCTTTGTTGTGTGTATGTGTACAGTATATGCTTCATCCAGTGTGTGCTGATGCACTTACATGTAGCCCCGTACTGTAGGTGTGTGCACAGGTCTGCAATGAGGGCTGCAGGCTGAATTACCATCTTAGTTGGTTATGCAGAGAGGCCCATTACTGTAAAGCAGCTCTCTGGACCTTGCTGTCCTTTATAACATCAAATATTCAGCACGCTTCCCCCTTCCCACCCTTCTTTTGAGCTAAAAGTCATGGCTCGACACAACAATAATACATCCTGTTTACCTGCATACAGCAGTCTAGACTCTAGCTCATCTGCCAGGCAGTACAACACGGCTGTCAGACTTCACAAGCTTCGGTGTAAATGTTGCTGCAGAGAGTGTACAAACGGAACCAAATGTGTAGTGATAACCATGTAATGATGGTTGCGTGCTGGTGAAAATGAGAAAACAATGTATTTATTCTCTATATAAAAGTCACACCTGTGTGAAGTGAGCAGTGCTCACTTTGTACTTCACACAAGAAAATACTGTTCCTGAAGAAACAGTGTGTGTTCGAGTAGAACGCCAAGTTCAGTATGATGTATGATGAGATACAGTATGTGCTCATCATTATATTCTCAGAAAGGGGACATGCGGGTAGGGACATACAACATCAGTTTTTGATACAATGGAAAAACACTGCATATACACATGGTCATACACACAACGTTACGAAATGGAGCAGCTACCACCGCTCAAAAATGCTGAATCTATAACCTACGATCAGAAAGGCACGGGCCTTAGAGCTGGAGCTGGTCCCCTGCATGGTGGCCCACTGGTCCTGTAGTGGTATTAGGATGTGTTAACAGTTAAATGCAGTTGACAAATTCAGTGTAAGTGTAAATGTGCAGGCCAGGGCAATTAATCTCTTTATTGCAGGGCAATAAATACACTTGACACTTAACTTCACACTTGACAGAGCTTTACATCATTGAAGTTGTAAACCACAGTTTGGTCCCAACCTTCTAGTTCCAAATTTGCCTGGAACTTCTGCATCATTAACCCCACAAATGACGCTTTTCGACCGGCAAAGAACCGGTTTGGTTCCCGCCTATGGGATGAACCAGAGGTGAACTTTTCCACAGACAACCGAGTTGGTTCCTAACCGTAAAAGTTGGGAACCACAAAATCCTTGGTTCCTCTGGTTCAATCTGGTGGAAACGCAAGCCAGTTCACGGCCGGTTCGCCAAGGTTCCAAGAAAGTTGAACGGCAATGGTTCTTGAACCAAGGTTCTTTTGGTGGAAAAGGCCCCAAAGAGCCTCAATGGCCACATATTAATATAAGTTCCAACTCTAGAACAAACTTTTTGCGTGACGATTTCAGCCAAAAATGTCCTTTGATCTGAACAAACTTTTGTGTGATGATTTCAGCCAAAAACGTCCTTTGATCTGATTTTCAAATTCTACTGTATATAGTCTCATTGTATGACTCCTGTGCTTGTATGGCCACAGTTGCACAGCATGGAATCATCAACCTTTATTAGCTCATGACTCTCTAGAATATTCTCTTTGCATGACTTTTCCCAACCCCCAGGACTTACGTGCTCCATCTTCTCCTCCTTCTTCCGGAGCCAGACGCTGGCAGAGTAGTCCTGCTGCTGGACCGTGGAGTAGATCGGATTGGTCACGCCCCCTGGCGCTGGGGCCGCGACCCCCAGACCCTTCCTGTCTGATAATCCCCCAGGCCCGCGGCTCCCTCGCGGCCCTCGTACCCCTCTACTCCCCATGTTAACCGGGCGCTGGCTGCTTAAGCTGCGCTCGACTCACCGCACGTCTCAATGTATTGATCAAGTGTCCGAAGCCGAAGACGAATGTTCTCAGTTGGAGTATGCCGTGTCAGTTTAGCCTGATCGTACCTTGAACCCCTTCTGAGCATGCCTAAAAAAATCATTACATTGGCTCACCAGTCCAAAATTCCCAAGAGAGGGATACCTCTAGTCCTCTACTGAAGCACTGAGCATGTGTTCAGCTGCTTGTCTACTGTCAAATAAACATCCCAGGGCTTATTTCAAACAGGCTATTAGCACAACCACTGGCATAACGCTGAAAGGCTTCCTGGAAGGCTCTATACATACTTCAGGCACATTAGTGAGATGCATTTACTATCATCATACCCTCATTAGCCCTATGAAGATCCCTTTCCTAAGTTTCCTTCCATCAGTGCCGGTACAGTAGATTGCCGGTTATACATCCACAGGCTGAGGCATGAATGCTGGACCCGAGTACATTCACCTTCTCAGCAGTATCCCTCGCTGTCCTGCTCCCATGTGGATGTGTGCCATGCCGTGATCTGCTCTTCTGCTCTGATCCGCTGTGAGCTCTGTACAGGCGAGGCACTCGTTGCAGGGCTGCCACAGCCACTCTTAGGGAACCCCCACGTGTGTGAGTGTGTGAGAGAGAGAGAGGGAGGGAGAAGTGAGGAGAGGCGAAAAGAAAGAGAGAGAGGAGGAGAGATGGAAGAGATAGTAAGGGAGAGGGAGGGGAGAGAGAGAAAGATATTATAGGAAGACAAAGATTTAGGAGGTGTGTGTGTGTGTGTGTGTGTGTGTGTGTGTGTGTGTGTGTGTGTGTGTGTGTGTGTGTGTGTGTGTGTGTGGTGATGCTGAGGCAGTGCCAAATAGGAAGGAAGGACCCCCAAGCGAAACGGACACCAGTGGAGTCAGCATCCATAGTGATATTAAAAAAGGGATGGAACACACATCACACACATCACACACACATCACACGCACACACGCACGCACGCACGCGCGCACACGCACACGCACACACACACACACACACACACACACACACACACACACACACACACACACACAGGCTCAATTCTCAACTAAACAAGGCATAAAAGTCTAATAACTGCATGGCCCAACTGTCCAATCTTTAGCTACAGGATATGGATAATGAGGTACTGTACTGTGTGTGCAGTTTGTGAACGAAGTGGCAAAGCTGCACTATACAGGTTGGCTGCTTATAATGTGCATGTCCTAGTGCGATGATGGTCTACGCCTCATTGAGCCAGTTGGAAATAACAATCTAAGTATTTAACTTCTAATAACAATAGAGCTTCACAGGGACAATGTTGGTGTAACTAAGACAATGTTTTACATTTTCTACTAAACTTCACGCTTTCATGGCCAAAGGTACCAAATGTGACATCATGAACATAGCGGCATGAGATGTCACTGGTCTACTTTTGAAAGGACAGTCATATACTGTACTGTACATACAGTACATACAGACAGACATATAGACTAACCCTATTCTCAATGACACCGTAAATACGCAACACATCATGTCTATGATAGTATGGTACAGTGCACTGCAGTACCACAATGTAGTATACTGTAGTATATAGTACAGTAAAATAAGGCTTGACTCAGACCTCTAGGAATATTCTCCTTCTCCTTGTAGGAGTAAAGGAGTCTCTGTGTGTCTAACCCCCAACACATACAGCCACACACACACACACAGGCTGCAGAGTGGTGCAATGAAGCAGCACTCTTTTCCTCTCCTTACTGTGGTCCGCTCTGTCAGGGAAGCGACAGAGCTTAAAAACCCTTAATTAGTCACTACTGGCACCTTGACAAAATCACATTTACAAGCATGCACATGCCTGCCAATGTGTGCGTGCTGTTCCGCGCCGTGCACACACACACAAACACTCACACACCTCCAGACAAACTTTGAAATAATTAAAGAGCCTCCATTGTTCTTTGACCTCCCAGAAATGGAACCGATCCATTTTAACTGTACTACATGCCTCAGTACCCTGCAGTTACAGGCACATGAAGTCCCTTAGTCTTCTGTATGGTCAAATATAATTGGTATGACAGTGCTTAAATTATGAATAAGAAGTCAAGCTGACTAATGCTAATACTTTTAAACCTTGAAACTTATTTTCCCAAAAAGCTTTTAATGGGCAGTGGGTTGAGGATTGGCAGGAAGAGACAAAAGTTGCTGGGGATGTGTGCGTGTGTGTGTGTGTGTGTGTGTGTGTGTGTGTGTGTGTGTGTGTGTGTGTGTTAGGGTTAGTCGACTTCATTACACAAGTCGACTCCCACCAGAGAAAGTCGAAGTTGAAAAAAAGTAATGATGTGATGACGTCATCAAGCGATAAAGTCGACTTCAACTCAACTTTTGACTGAGTCGAGTCGACTTGCAAAAATCACAAGTCGTTAATGCCCTAGTCCTAGTGTGTGTGTGTGTGTATGTTTGTGTGTGTGTGCCACTGCCTGCATGTGCATATTTGTACTGTATATGCTTGTGCTGTCTGCCTGTTGATGTATGGGGGTGGGATGGATGAGTTACGTTTTGAAGGCAGAGAGAGTTCAGCCTGATGGATGAAACTGTTAATCAGCTAATCGTTGAACGCTAAGCTGAATGCAGGCATGGTTAGCTCCACCACTGCACTGAAGGTCTGTCGTTTCTGAGGTACATACACAGACTCCCCAGCGTTTGAGTAGTTCCAAGTCACGTATGTCAGCCAGCCATAACTCATGGTTCAGCTTATTATTGAAACCCTTTCCCTCACTCATCTGGGCACATTCCCTGTTTAGAGTTCGACTCCGTCTCATCGTTTACAACCACACTGTGGAGGGGGAGTTGTGAGTGTCAGGCTGGGTCCCCAGTCGGACCAGGGAGAGAGAAGCTCCGATCCTGTATCAATGAGGGCTTGACACCAAATGCCAATCAGGTCACAATTCAAGGCCTTCAGCTTGGCCTATCCAGCCCATCTTGGCCTATCTCTCCTCCTCCAAAGTAGGAGGAGAGGTTGGACGGCTCTGCCCATTCTGTTTCTTGAAGGGTGTCATGGACTGTCTGTGGGCTGGACAGGTGAATGTACTTCTGAAGACAGTCGAGGCCTGAGTCCCAGAATAAAAGCCTGTAGTGTCAATTCATCTTAAGGTGACTCCACACCGAAGAGACTACATGGAACTCTTTCCAACTCCTGGCAGACTGGCAGTCGGTGGCATTTAGTGGCACAAACATTTGCATTGAACGCTGTCTGCCAGTCTGTTGCCAGGTCTGCTCATTATAAGCGACTTTGGGTCTTCCTGTAAAGTCGCTTGTCAATATTCATAGTTAAGGGTTGCTCTTTGTTAATGTTTATTTTCCTTATAGTAGTTGATTATTTGTGTCTTGCTTTCAAGATTATTAAAATAAAAAGCTGATGTAATAGGGCTAAAGTGGTAAAAATGGTCGCTTCTTTTGGGCTTGTGTCAAATGTGGCAACACACTTTCAGCCTTGTTAGCAAACAAACTGTGCGATTCAGTGATTTCTCTCTCCATAGCACTATTACTAGCGTTGCTCTGGAGTTGATTAGTATAGGAAATTGAGAGTTGAGATTGTGAATTATGCTATTTAGTTAAAATGTGCGACGGGAAAATGTCTCTGACTTATTTAGGCTTGGTTTTGCAGCAGTAGCAAAGTAAAGGTCCATTCTACAACCCCCTCAATTCTGTGTCTCCAGTTGTCCAGTTTCTCATCAGCGAGTCCCTGCGGCTTTATCGACGGCAAGCGTCTCTTGCCAAAAAGCTGCCGACGGCTCCCTGTCGGCAGGAAACGCTTTCCGCCCCCATTGATTCCGAATGGAGTACATTTTCTAAAATTGAATGTTTGTCTTAGGAATGCGAAAAATACAAACAAATATTATTGAACTCAAGTCTCCATGGCATGAGTAATCAATAGAAAAAAAGTCATTTTGGGGGTGAACTACTCCTTTAAGCTATCATTAGTACATTTATACACAGGGACAAAGGAGAGAAAAATTAAATGAGATGTTAAAGAAAATCCTCAACCAGAACAAATTGACTTCAACTAACCCACAAAATACATTCAATACGATCAATATTTTCTTACTCTACTTTTGTATTGAGCTCCTGTATTTATGTTGCCTTCAGACAAAACATCATTCTCTCTAATTGGAGGATACTCCATTCTGTTGGGCTTTACTCTGCCCCAGGGGTGTCACACCACATTCTGGGCCCTGGGTACAAGGATTCACTGTGGGCCCCCCATGAATGTTCTTCATAGGGGAGGGGGTTAAACCCATTTAGACTGGGAACGCATTATTACGCATTATTCTGTTCTTTAACTATTAATAGCAAATAGCAGATACCGGAAGCTCACAGCTGCGAGCTTGTGGATCTGCTATTTTTGAAAAATCGTGAAAAAGTCTTTGAAAAACCTATGTTTCTATGTCATTGGTGCTCCTCAGTGGTGCATAATCTTTACTTTGTGCCACTCTTTTTGACTGATGCTGCTGAGTCATAATAGTATTTGAAAGGAAATGCACGCCTCTCACTGTTTTACCCACATCTAATGTATAAACATTTCTCATAGTGTATAACGGTAAATCATCAGGAGAATGCCAGCTGAATACTGAATGCTGGCTAATCAGTTAACTGAACAGAACCCTGGCCAACTACAATCTGTTTAGCCCCCACAGAAACAAACTAAATGAAAAGATGGCCAAGATTAAATTACTTACTGCAATCACTGCCTTCACTCTCCCCAGAGTTCTTGAATTTAACTTATTAACGTTTAACTCTGGTTCATCTTAAGATATAATCAGGAGTATTATTCTTTATGTAATAAATAAAAGACTATCCTGACATATCCTAATACTATTCAATATGTTTTGGTTCTGTTAATCAATTCATGACATGTTCTAGTTGAAACTACCTAATGTCAAATGTTGTGAAATTTCCTCTGTATCATGTCCTGAACATGGAACATTGTTTAATAATTTCAGATTTTGGGACACACACACACACACACACACACACACACACACACACACACACACACACACACACACACACACACACACACACACACACACACACACACCTAATGCGTGAGGAGACAATTCCCTTTTTCCTTTTTTTTTCATTAGTCTGGATTATTTGACCAATGTACGCATCATACACTAGTAAAATCCTCCGTTCACACAATAGAGTTTTCTAGAGAAAGCAGCAAAATAAAATGTCAGATATGCCGTCCGTTTAAACGACAACTGTGTTTTCGGGCATTGAAAACACAAAACAAAGTGAGACCACCTTCCAGGGTGGAAATCTTTGAAGACGCTCCGCCTCGCGTTTCCATGTGAACGGGCAAAAACGGAATGTGAACGTGTGATGTGAGCCGAGCCACACTGCAATGGTGAATGAATGTAAACAAGGAAATAGTGCGTAAATGTCTGACTGGTCTATGTGGCATTCGACATGGCATGCACACTACAGCGTTTTCAATCACTGTTGAGTGTCCGTCTAAACGCAGAACAAAAAGTGAGAACGCAACAGGACTTTATCGTTTTCTCTAGAGAGTAGAGACCGCTGTCGACTGAACGTGGCCTGAGAGTGTACGAATGAAACCAAATTAGACATTATTTAAATGTCTCAATAGAAGAGCCGGGAGACAAAATACAACCACCCCAATTGTATAAGTTATATTGTAATATCAGACTCTACCATACAAATTGGACAAATTACAATTTATTCATAAAAAAGGTTACATAGTGCCACTTTAACACTGAGGATTTGACTATGCATGATGAACAACCACCCATGTAACTTTGACTTAACTTTGAGGAGTATATGGTTCTAGTTGATGACATCATAAAGGATTATCTATCTATAAATGCGACAAATCTCTGTCTGTTTGTTTGTTTGTTTGTAATCCGCGTATCTCGAGAACCGTTCGTCCCACCGGCTTCAGATTCGGCACGCGCGTTCCCCGCCGCCGCGCGGAGTGCAGTGCCAGGCCTCGACCCGACCCGACTCGCGGTTTTCCGAAACCGGCGCGAAACGTTCGGAATCTCCTTATGCGGAGCTGATTGTTGACATCAGGCTGTTCCGGAGGAAATCGGCGCAAGCGCTGAGTCATTGTGACATCACTTCATAAAAGGCTCTGACATCACGTACGCCACATGAGTCAACACAAAATCTCTGTGAATGTGTATGTATGTATGTAATCCGCGTATCTCGAGAACCCTTCTTCCCACCGGCACGCGCGTTCTCCAGATATGGGCATAAAGTCTGACATCAGAGTTTTCCGCAACCGGTACTGTGTGTGCAGAGATCTTCATATATGGGCATAAGTGGACAAAGACAAACAGATGGTCAAAACGGGTCCTATGACAACAGGTATATTGGGGTTTGCATTAAAGGGTGGGGCATTCATGGGGTTTGCATTAAAGGGTGGGGCATTCATTCCCTATTTCAAATTCGGCACGTGCGTTCCCCACCGCAGCAGGTAGTGCAGTGCTCGGCCTCAACCCGACCCGACCCACGATTGTTTGAAAAAGCGACAGAAATCTCATATATGGGCATAAAATGGACGCAGATAAACAGATATCTCCATATATGGCATATATGGGCATACAATGGATGCAGAATCACAAAGATCTCCATATACGGGCATAAAAGGGACACAGACAGACAGATACAGAGATCTCCATATATGGGCATAAAATGGATGCAGATAGACAGATATCTCCATATATGGGCATATATGGGCATAAAATGGACCCAGAACTATAACTGCAGTGATCTCCATATATGGACATAAAATGGACACCGACAGACAGATACAGATATCTCCATATATGGGCAAAAATGGACACAGGCAGACAAATGGTCAAAACGGGTCCTATGAAAACAGGTATAATGGGGTTTGCATTAAAGGGCGGGGCATTCATTCCCTATTTACATTGTTCCGAGTTGGCCAGGTCGCCGACTAGACGCTGGGCCGCCCGAAGGGCGGCCCAGCTTCTAGTATGCTAAACTGACCAAGAGAACATTATGAATATATGGGAATAACAAGGGTTTTTATTAAACAATACATTTTACTACAATGATCTCCATACTGTATTACAACACTTATGAACTCTACAGTTACTCTATTGTTCCCTTCAGGCGCATGTGCACTGGGTGGGTGTCTGTCTGTCTGTCTGTCCGGAGTTATCTTGCAAATGCGAAAGACTACTTCGACGTCTCAGTTTTGGGACGTCAATCATTTTAATTACCTTGATTCTATATCCTACTTTTAAGTTCAACACAATAGTCAGATTGACTATGAATAGGAATTATTTGTCGTTACTAGTTCGAGAAAACGGTTTCGACCTTGTGCAGTCTGTAAGTATGTGCATACATACATACATACATGGACAGATATACAGATGTACGGACAACTGGAACCAGTAATTCCTCCCTGCATGCATGGCTAGGGTTAGGGTTAGCCGGCAGAGGCATAAAGAGGATTTTCAGTTTAGCCATAAAGAAATGCATCACACACATTTAGGGATCACTTTGATGAAATATTACATCAAACCGTATTGGTTCAAAGTGATCTTTAAGCCTCAAATCCACCGTGAGCTAGCTTGGTATTTTTTTTATTTCAGAATCACATTACGGGGGGTTTATATCATCTGCTCAATGGGCTGTGAATCTTTCTAAACACAAGGTAGCATCCCTGTCCATTGGTGGTAAAGCATTAGGAAATGAGCCCCAGTGAGCTCTCAAATATGTAACAGATTAGAAATTGTAGTGTTTGATAAGGGGGACCAATGGGATTATCTTATGGAGCCCAGATTTCCAAGTATGTCTATGTCTGAACAACTAGTATTTTATACTCATTTATACAAAAACAATTCAAAAGAATGTGTATGTTTGTATATTTGTATCCTTGTCCCTTTAATGCTCATACAGTATATGGAGATCACATATATGGGCATGATTTGTTTGCAGCTGATGCTATGGGGGACACATTGAGGTTATTCATCAACACAATCCATATTTGGGTGTAGCTGCATTGGGAACTCCTATATGGCCTGCCTGCCCACCTGCCGGCCCTCCCATTAGCCAATTTGAACATACTAGAAGCCTGGCCAACTCGGGAACAATGTAAATAGGGAATGAATGTGCCGCCCTTTAATGCAAACCCCATTATACCTGTTGTCATAGGACCCATTTTGTCTGTCTGTCTGCGTCCATTTTATACCCATATATGGAGATCTGTCTGTCGGGTTAGCATCTTACTGTACTTCTAAATGCCCTGTATCTGTACAAGTAACTTAACTGCATTGCTGTCTCACTCTCTGGCCCCTGAACTCACAAGATCAATAAAGGTCTTCTATCTATCTAATGTGATATGCCACTTGACAGAAGAGGTATTTTTTAATCAACTATAATTCAGCGTAAAGAATGTTTCGCACCCACTGTCACCACGGTGAATCAATACACTTAGCTTGATTCCACTAACTTTCCTCAAACTGTTATTCTGTGTTATTCTCACTGGTTGCTAAAAGACACACAGTAATTGCCAACATCGCTCCCTATTAAACTGTCCCCAAAGCATCCTGTCTCCTCACCAAGGAGTTCGCTCCCAGACAAGACTCATAACTGCAAAACTAAAGCTGTAAGTAAGGCAAACTAAAGACAGCGTCACTACTTCCAGTAAGAAGCACAGATAAACCCTGTCAGCCACACTTGAATGAGTGGATTATTTGTTGACAATGCAAAGAGAAAGTCTTATTCCCTGACAGGCAGCATGAGTACAAGATGGCACAGTCCACTGTAATGAAATGTATGCCACACAACATAGAATGGAATGGAACAATACAACGCAATGTGTTATGTAACAAAATCATGTAATACAGGGGAAAACATACTGGAACGTACAAAACACAAAACAATATAATAACTTAATAAGACAACTTGACACAATACGGAACGGCATAACAAAACAATGTAAAGCAATGCACAAAACCAGCATTAGACAACATCACTTAAAGAGCTGAACAGGTTTGAGGCAGCATACTTGTCTTCAGGGAAGGCTTTATGAGGCTACTCTGAGACTGAGCAGTCAGCTACTGTCTCTATCACTGTTGGACTGACTTGGCCGTAGCATAATGTATATGCTATGGATTAATATAGGCATACGTATAGTATGTTAATCTATCTCCAGTAATATGAATGTATACAGTATGTCTGTCGGCCATGAATCGATATGTAGAGAGACTATTGACAGTTGTTATAAGCCTGATATGTACAGTGTCAGCCAGCCATGCAGTGGGTATATGGATAATATGTGTTATCCAGGACCTGAGCAGCCATATGTTGTGGTACCTTAATCCTTTAGTAAAATCTGCAAACGAGACAGAAATGTGCACTGTCCACTATACTTGTGGTTGGGTATAGAACATGATTTATTGGGGCTTGTGAAGTTGCTGATTCCTCTGTTTTACTTTTTCTTTGCCACATACATGTATGTACAGTACATACTTTTACTAATGGAAAAAAACAAATGTGTCTTTAGGGACTAATTAAGTTTGATCTTATCTCATCCTATCTTAATTTGAGCACTTATAACTTCCTCTGCAGGTGGCTGGCATACTGGAATACACTGTAAATCCATAGTGTTAATTCAACGTACAGATGTAAACTCAGTACATCAACACCAGGTGTGCTTGGCACAGACACTCATATTGCACTCAAACTACTTCAAAATTATATCATCAAATTGATGCATCTCTGAACACCTGTCTGCCTGTTTCATAGAAAACTGCAGCCACTACTGAATTGGTCCCTAGATACTTGTTCTAAAAGTCTCTCAATTTAATTATAATTGCCTTTTCTGCATGTCTCTCTCATCTCTGTAGTAGCCACTGATATAATTATTCTTTAAGGTGGAGTGACACCAAACCCAGGTTCTTCACCGTTCTTCACACAGCTCAATTATGGCGAACAAGAGGGCAAACATAGCGGTGAACAATCAATCAAGAATAACATTTCATTGTGTTATTTTTGGCACAGAGTTTTCCTTATTTTATTCTGTTCACTGCTCAATCCAATTACTTTGGCAGAACAGTGGGGTGGAGACAATGTATTAATTGTCTCCATAACTCAGAATGAGAGTCTAAAGTCACATCCATCA
Organism: Nannobrachium achirus; assembly: GCF_963921795.1. Lineage (NCBI taxonomy): Eukaryota > Metazoa > Chordata > Actinopteri > Myctophiformes > Myctophidae > Nannobrachium > Nannobrachium achirus. Next base: position 35,230,313 of record NC_137833.1, on the reverse strand, counting down.
TCAGCTTCCACACTAACAGAAACATACAGTCCCCAAAAACCAATCATAGTAATGATCGGACTGTATGCCTCTATGACCTGTCCTTCACAATGGCATCCAAACATTACTCAGCCAAACCTGCCTTAGCCAAAATCAATACCACGCCTTCAATCGCACCCCCAGAAACGATCGACAGCAGCAGCAAAGAACCGAAAAGGACCTTACCTCCATCCCTCCTGAATGCCCTTAACTAACTGTCTGCAGTCCATGGGGCAATGCGACAATATTTCAACCAACCCCAAAACCAACGCAGCTGTATCCAGAGATAGTGGAGCAGTTATCTCAGGAGCCACATGTGCCATTCATGCATGGCTGCTGATAAAATCCAGAACCTTCTTTCCTGTGCCTCTACCACACTGTCTTCTTTCATCTTCCCTACCTGTTTCAGTAAAGAAAAAATCCAAAGTGAAGTGCAGAGACTATCTGAAAAAAGAATATCTGTATGGTCTCTTTTGTTTCCACTTTAATTGGGTTTTAAATTTTATGTCCCATATCTGGCTCGCTGTGTGCTCTCTCTGAATAGAGGAAGGTTAATGGACACTGTGCTCCAATGAATGAGAGGATTAACTGCCTTTATGCCCTACAGCCAAGAAAGTAGCCCTGAACTTCTACTAAGCTGTGTTGAAAAGTTGGACACGGATGAAGCAGCAGTATGTTTTGATAACAGATAAGTGGACAGCTTTGGGCATTTACTGACATTTGTGACCTACAGGATCAAGGCATGCTCAGGCTTTGGCTACTCCGGTAGAATTAACATTTTTTTTACTTTTACACTTCACTTTTACGCTTGCAGCCTTTAGTTGTTTATTCATATGGCACTTTTCTTTTGTCTCTGACTTTCTTTTTCTGCAGATGCTTCATACAGTATTTTCTATATAAATTAGTCTATAGTCTAGTTGTTGATTATTATTTCTGCTGTCTACAGTAATGTTTTTTCTCAGTCTCTCTCTACTTATTATTCAAGGCTACTGGTATTTTATCCTTGTCCCAAACTCACAATTATCAATAAACTTTTCATTCCAGCCCTAAATGGAAGGCCTAATATTGGACATTATTTATCATGCAACCCTGTTCAAATGCTCCAACGAAAATATGCTTATCATTAATGAATAGGAAAGGCTAATTATATTTACTAGAATCTAGTTCCGTTATGACAACTCAAATTAATATATTTTCCATGAATATAAAATGAGCAATACATTTATTGGGTTTGGCAATGAATGGATCTGCATTTAAGTACTCTGGGTGAGAACACATTTCCCCCACCATATGGGAGGCTTTCTGAATTCCCCCATAGTAAAGCATAATCCAAAAGAACAGGTGTTATTGAGGGGTGGTGGAGCAGCAATTCCTAGAAGGGCAGCAGCAGCAGCATGAGACAACGCAACAACCAAGCCACTGAGCAAACCCATCCCCATTTAAATGGGATTGGTTGAGAATAGAAGTGTGGAGCTGAGGCAGCAACTGCAAAGCGTTTCCTCACTGAACATGCTCTGTGCATTTTATGCATGACGCTCATTAGTTGTGTTCATATAGTGTGTGGTGAATTGTTGTAAGGAAAGTGAGGAGGACACAGTTTGGCTTTAACAGACTTGATTAGTGGGAATATTTTAAATGCTTGAGAGTGTAAGTCTCTTCCCTTCGCCCTAATTATAGACTCCAACTCTATCACTCTCCTTCTCTTTCCTCCCCACAAACACACACAGGACTAGCCAAACTCTCCACAGTGCCATTAAAGATCCATACTGCAAAGAGTGGAGAAAATTAAACACATTGAGTCAATCCTCTGATGCTTAATTAACTCAGCCAGGAGACAGCAGAGACACAGTGCTCTGTGTGTACTGTATTAACTACACATATCTGGCATATTTGAAAAGGAACAGAAAAGCTTGGTAGGATTTGTGAAAACGTTACAGGCCGACTGAATTTTACATTACAGTACAAAATTAGAACCGGAGCTTTAAGAGTACACGTAGCTAAAGTTGAGAGAATGAGTGTGTGTGTGTGTGTGTGTGTGTGTGTGTGTGTGTGTGTGTGTGTGTGTGTGTGTGTGTGTGTGTGCGCGCGCGCACGTGCGTGCGCGTGATGTGTGTGTGTGTGTGTGTGTGTGCGTGTGTGTGCGTGCGTGTGTGTGCGTGTGCGTGTACTCTCCTGCATGACAAGCCATGGCACACTAATGAGGTTGGAACAATGGGGCCGCTGGACTTAAATATTTTGTGGAAAATAATGGTGTCGCCGGGGTATTTAATTTGAAGACTCACCTCACAGCTTGGAATGGAGATAATGTGAGAGCTTTTGTTGAGGAGAAATAATAGCCTACTTTTATTTATACCACACACACGCACGCACGCACGCACGCACGCACACACACACACACACACACACACACATACACACACACACACAATTTGTGCCTAAAGTGCAAAGCTCAATAAAAAGGTCTGCACAACAGCTCGCTGCTCCACCATAGATTGCCATCAAACAATTATACAGGACAGGACATTAGGATATTGACCACCACACTTAATGTAAAATTGTTTAGGCTATATTAGAGAACCGAAATGGAGGCGATACTCATCCAGAATGTCATACCTAGGCTTATTCTCACACTACATGCTCAACACGTGTCATCAGTTAGTAGACAGTTAGTAAATAAAATAACTTAACTCTTTCAGTGCCAGGATTAAATTAATCTTTAAACGCCTTTTTTTCCCCAAGTCATTGTGAAATATTTTTAAACCGGTACGATTGGCCTGCCGATCGATCATGCAAACAGATCATCAAATTGTCATTTGGACAAACGGTTCCAAAGTTACAGGAGAATGAAAAATGCAAACACACATGCACGTACACACGCACGCACGCACGCACGCACGCACGCACGCACACACACACACACACAGACTCAGTGTTGTGATCAGCAGCTCCCACCTCTGAGAGGAACAAGCAAGCAAGTATTGACTCCTGGCAGTGTGGACCAAGTGCAGAGTGTTTTTTGCAGGTCGTTCAGTCCGAGCGTATCAAAAAAGCAACTGGGTTAAGGCAATGGAAGCTTGTGATTGGATGTGCGGAGGTGACGAAAGTCGGGGACGGAGATACACCTAAACCTAACCTTAACCCTAACCTCAGTAAAACTAACGCTGGTGAATGCTAACCTGGTGAATGCTAACCTGCTGACGCTGGTGAATGCTAACCTGGTGAAATGCTAACCTGCCGAGGCTGGTGAATGCTAACCTGGTGAATGTTGAACTGGTCGGACCAACAGTGCTTTACCCAGTTGCTTTTATACACTCGGACATAAAGGAGTAGTTCACCCCCAAAATGATTTTTTTTCTATTGATTACTCACGCCATGGAGAGTTGAGTTCAATAACATTTTTAGTTTTTGCCACATTCCTAAGACAAAAAATGTATTACAATAAATGTACCCCCATTGATTCCGGATGGGGACCCAAATGCATTCAGGTCCCCATCCGGAATCAATGGAGGTAAATTTACTATATTCAAATTTTTGTCTTATGAATGGTATGGACAAATACCAAAAATATATTTATATAGGCCTATTATTGAACTCAAGTCTCCATGGCATGAGTAATGAATAGAAAAAAAACTACTCCTTTAAAGACCTGCAAAAAATACTCTCCTGTGCCCGGGTAGCTCAGTCGGTAGAGCTCTCGCCTGTGAACCGCAAGGTCATGGGTTCGATTCTGGGCACTGCCAACTCAGCGTATGAGTAGCACGGCTTGGCAAGTCGTGCGGCAAGTACTGGGAGCTGATGGTAGGTGTGGCGCTCCACCTCAGCAGTCCATCTCCCAGGGGTCTAGCGCATTGTAACGGGGACAGACTCCCGCGTGTTACCGGCTGATACCGACAATAAGCCACTCCCGACCTACTTGTGGACCAAGGTAAGTGGCAGTAAAAGTTAATAACTAGAATTGAATATTTCAATAATAACATTTTGTTGCTTGTTGTTTTCTTAATGTGTTAAGCCGCAGGGGGTCCGGGGGGGTAATCTGCCTAAAATGTATGGCACAAAATGACAATGATTGTGCCTAGTGTTCACCCACCAAATGTCAGCTAACCCCTGGAAATGCACAAATGATATGTATTTGGTCCACGGAGCGGCTCCATGGCCTGCCCATCCCAAAATATTTTGTTCCAGGGACCCCCAGAAGTAAATATTTGAGTTAACAAGACTGACCTATGACTGTCTTGATCCAAGGCTAAACAAGCGAAGCTTAAACCAGCGCCCTCCAAGTTACACCACTTTTTATGTCAAGGACCCCTAAATTGACACTTATTAGCCAATGGACCACCATGAATCACTGCTGAATCACCATGCCCATGTTAGTTAAAAAAAAAAAAAGAAACTATTTTGCCTGTATGGGCTGCACGGCCCTGAAACTAAGACTAGCCTACCTCCTTTATTTATTATGCACCCAAATACCCTTCATGAATTATTTTATTTCATGATGGCCCTACACTGTATCTTTTTTGCAATTATTCTTGAGTTAAATTGTCCCATTAGAAATTATAGAGTTATATCTGTTCAATGTTATATGAGTCATACATAAAGGTTTCCTATGTAAATAAGCTGAAAAGCTTACTAGGATCTCCTTTTAGTTGACCTTGTACCAGTGAACTGTACTGTCATGAAACTGTACCCTTTCCTATGCAAACTTCTAATAAAGTCTTCAATCAATCAATCTCTCTGGAAGAAGTTGCACATGAACTCTGCTGGCGGACTGAGGCGCTCCAACACGACCACTAGCTAAATGCTGGGTGCAGTAAATGTATATTCCTTTCTTGGTAAGGGAAAGCTAAAGGAGTGCTCATTAACTACATTCCACACAGCTGTGTGGAGACTGGGCCAGCAGGCGGGGGAGGGGGAGAGAGAATTAGACTGGAGCAGTAGGGAGCATTTGGGTGTGTGCTGTGTGGGGGCCCCCTCTGCATTGCGGGGGTTGCGTGCCCCTCCCCTACGCCACTGCACACAGTGCTGCAAAGTGCATGATAATACTCGTCAATTCTGCGCTTCTTTATTAACTAATTTACTTTGCTCCATTGTTGGCTAAATGACGTTTCGTTTCGGCGTTTTTTGGGCAAATCTGAGCTGCAGTTCATCTGCAGTTCACATACTTTCGCCGTGGTTTCATCCACAATAAGCGTGGGAGGACGGAGGAGTGACGGTGGACCGGAGCGTTCAGTGTAAGCGATGACTGCCGAGCGAGCTCTATAAATGAAATGCACACACGTGTGTGTCTGTGAGCTTGTGTATCTGCTATTTTTCTATACCAATGAAACGGGAGATTAGCAGAGATATGTAAATGTAACCATTAAAGCAATAACACCACTCTGAAAACCGGACAATTAGGTGTCCGGCCAGAGGCTGAGCTGGGCAGAGGACAGCAGGGTCGGAAAAAAAACAGATCGCCCTGTGGGCGCTCAGGCACGACTGCTCTATATTTGATCAACATAAGGGGTTTAGTGGTGCTCAGGCAAGGGATGGGTATCGTTTGGATTTTTACGATTCCGGTTCCGGTTCTGCTTATCGGTTCCGGTTCCTAACGGTTCCTATTTCGGTTCCAAAATGGTTAAAAATATATATTTTTAGCTGAAACTGAATAGAGATTTTTTTTTGATTATATATACACACACATTATTTTTAAACATTCTTTATTTATTTATTTATTGGGTAATAAAAGGTAATATGTCTCCAGTTGCATAATTGCACATTTATGGCCTAATTGTGTTATTATTATTACTATAATAGGCCTGCCAATGTTTGGGGAGAATTCACTTTCAGTTTCATTTTAGCAACACACACACACACACACACACACACACACACACACACACACACACACACACACACACACAGTATCTTGCTGTGAACTCTAGAAGTGGCCCGAACTCTAGAGGTGAGTGGCCCGAAGGACCGCCGAACTTCAACACAGAGACGCTCCAGCGTTATGCTTCGACGCATCGCGCGGTGCTTGGATTGTGCAATTTGTGCTGTTTGTGCTGTCTTTTTTTTTTGCGCATCACATCTAGGAACCGATAGGCAGTACCGACATTACATATATTTTTTGGGTACCCAGGAACTGTCATGTGTAAGGTGTCCAGTGTAGTCTGGGCTGACAGTCTTTCAGCAAAAACTGTACTGGGACAAACGATTTGACAGTAGGCTAACAATTAATTGCCTATGAAATCAAGTCAATACTTTTGTACTTTTACTGACGTAGCCTATATGTTGAATTGAGGACTTTTGCGTGGTGTGGGGGTGGGGGCTGTATAGGCAAATTCGCGAGGTTGTTGTATAGACTGATTGATTGATTGAAGAGTTTAGCACTGTTTGCAATAGAAGACGCAGTTACAATACACAACATTGGCACACACACACGTCACAGTCCCATTCCGCGACCCACCCGTGGGTCGAGACCCAGTACTTGGGAAACAACAATGCTTAAAACATCATACACACGCAGTTTTTATAGACGCTGTCTGTATCTGTCGCTCTCTCTAACACTCACTCACTCTCACACACGCACACACACACACACACACACACGTGCGACGCGAGCGAAAAGCGGTTGTCCGTGGTGTTACTTATTATAACTCTATGGGTGTAACACGTTGAAAAATTAAAAATATCCGAGCACATCGGTGCTTAATAATAAGTGAACTTTCCGACGGCGAAGTCCTTCTGATGGATTTTTCTTGGCTGTCAATGTCTCTATAGTCCAAAAAATCGCTCTGAACGTGAGTAAAACGACAGTGTACTGTGTACGCTATATTATAGAACCGTAGAGGAGAAAGGAAGACCACTCCCCCTATGAAACCAAGGCACAAAAGAGGGAGGTCTGGTGGGCTGTGGCGCTCGATTCCACATATTTGCTATAGCGAGGGCACTGCATAGGAGGAGAAAGCCTCGTGCCGCCCGCCCATCCACCTTCTGACACATTTATCGCCTTTCCCAAACCAAAGAAGGGGGGCGAAAAAGCGACTAGCAATGCCCACGGAAGGAGGAGCAGTTGATTCCACATGATCTACACGCTGAGCGGGGCGGCGCCCACTGACTTCAATAGAATACGTGGAGCCAGCCGAGAGAACCGCCCGCGTTTATCATCAAGGGACATTTATCCACTTTCCATTCTGACGTCACTGCCAAAGTGACTTCCAGGGGCTAGGTAAAGACATTTTGCTATCACAAAATGTAATAAATGGCTCTGGTCCTACCTAGTGTAGAAGTCAAACGTCTTGTTTTGTATCACGCATTCTGGATGTCCACTGACTCCACTCAGCTTTTGCTGTTATGATGTGTTGAAACTTGGACAGTTAAGAAATCACGTGCCACTTCTATCACCTGTGGGGAAAACACATACATACAGTATAGGCCCTGTGCCTGCTCAAAAGATGTATTGAATATGACTTTAATAATTACATTTATTTTTAAGCTAGGATATGTAGCCTATAAAAGAAATGTTGAACTTACCCGTATATGTGATGATCAATTCAAAAATGTCTACGGTATCTAAATGTATCATTCCCATCATTCCACACACACAGTACTCTGGGTATGAGCAAAAACCGTGCCCTTGTTGACCGATAGATGGCAGTATTAACCTTTTCATGCACCTCTGAACATCAGCAAAGGAGAAAGCAACAACAACACACGAGTGAAAGAAATCATGGCGGATGACAAGGTTGGTGGTCAAATGGCTACTGCCATGTTCTTATTATAACTCTATGGGCTACTGTCATAGTTCACTTTGACATGCAGTAACCATTCTTTCTCACTGTTACAACTGTTCTAACTGTGTCATGATATTTGCTTGTCATTCAACGATTTTTACCATGAGCCATCCGGTTAGGTCGCCTAAAGCCCAGTGTTATTTTTACTAGAGAAATATTGCCAAACAAGCTGTTAGCTTCCAAATGCTACTACAACAATCATATTAATCCTTACAAAAAGCATGTTCCACTGATCAAAGTGTGCACATGATGAGCCATTATGCTATGCATAACCCAGATATACTGCTTGTGTCCTTATTTTTACAGTTTAACTTTCAGTCATTCTATCTGACAGCTAACTTTTAAGATTTTGTTTAAAAAAATAATTAACAATCTTTGGCTTGAGTTAATTGTTTGAGGTTTTGTACATGTTGTTATCCTGCTTTTAGTCAAACTATTGTAGATTCAGTTTTAGTTTAAACATTTGTTTGTTATAAATGCAATTCATGTCAATGTGCCTTTGGGACTACCATTACAATGAGTGTGATATGTGTTGGTATACAGTTAAAACTACTGTTATCTTGACACCAAAACATTTCATGGAATTCCCATTTGACTAGAACTTATAAGGACTCTTAAAGTTATTGTTAGTATTATTATTATTATTTTCCAAGTGAATACTTTATTTTAACATGGATGGTTATGCTTAACTGATAACCCTGGTGTGTGTATTTTATGTGTGCATCAATCAGTCTCCTCTCAGCCAGTTGAAGGACCTGGTGGAGCTGAAAGATCAACTGGAGGACATCCAGAAACGAGTGGAGAATGAAATAGAGGCTGGGATCCCTCCAGTAAGACACAGTACTACAATAACCAAGCTACACTGTACTGCAACATCCTCAATGTTCATTTCACACTTGAGAGTGTATCCAAATGGACCCGTCCTGATCCATTTGGTTGTATTTGTACACTGTACACTGTGTGTATTTGCCACTGAGCACTATAACTATAACTAACTATATCGTTCACCATTGTGTTTTGTATTATACTTTTTATATTCTGTGTGAACACTTGGCCTCGTAAACCAGACTCCTCCTCTTGCATTCTGATTGAATGCAGGAGGAGTATGGTTTACGAGGCGAGTTAACACTGCCATCCACTTGACTTTTTAAAACTAGCATCAAGGGTTGGACTGGGGGTAAGTCCCTATGACATAATACTAATCACTCCAGGGGCTGTACTGTGTACATCAAACTGCCTCACGCTACAGTTGGTTGGTTCCCAAGGATACTTACAACAATCAGGAGAGTGAACTCACACAGGATAAACAAATGAATTTGAAGCTAATAATCAGGTCTGATTGGACGAAATTGGTGTCCCCTCCTGATCTGTTTACTGTACTAAAAAGCTGGAGAGAACCTTGTTATTGAACAAACACTATAGCAATGATTACTTTCAGAATATAGAATGTATGGAATCTTTAAACGAAAACATATCACAACATCGCTGTGAAAGGGCTTTATAGTGTCAGAGTGGATGCAGGTGTAGCAGGCAATCACAGACATAAAGTAAGTACTCTACATGGATGTTGTCCCCATAGCAACACTAAAACGGCTCACAAATTCTTAACGTTGACAATTCATGCGAAATGTGGACTCTGAATATTATGATTTTTGTGTTTAGTGACACTCCTACCATACCTCCTGTCCCTCCCTATCTTTATTTAATTCTGTCCATTCCTCTATCTCTGCTCCAGGGCGGCAGTCTGCTGGCATCTCCTTTCCTCAAGGGTTTCTTTGCAGGGTACATCGTTGCCAGGCTCCGCTCATCGGCGCTAATGGGCGTTGCCATAGGGACCTGCACAGGGATCTACGCGGCGCAGAACTACGCTGTGCCCAACATGGAACAGACGCTCAAAGACTACTTCAACAGCCTGAAAGGACGCAGCAAATAGAGGAGAACCAGAGTCCATTGTGGAAAATGGCAGTGGTGGAATACCCTGTTACAAATGAAAAAAGGCCTGTATTCAAAAATATACTTGAGTAATAGTACAAGAGTATTGGCATCAAAACATACTTACAGTACCAAAATACAGAAAAAGTACTACAATTATTGAATATATATTTTTCGAAAATGGCAGATCTACAAGCTCACAATGAAATGTGCTGTAAGCTAGGGATGGACTGGGCATCTGACAGCTGACACAAGCCCACAACGCATCGCTGCCTCGATGCGTTGGGGGCTTGTTGATCTTTTATGTTCGGTTCGCGCCGGTTGTGGTGGGCCGGTCTGGGCCAAAATGCCAGGGCCAAATTTATGTCCCAGTCCGGCCCTGTTGTGAGTTTGTAGATCGGCTATATTCTAATAGCCTAAGTATGAAATACAATTAGGGCTTTTGTATTAATAATCTATATCTGAAAAGTAACTAGTATCAATAGTGTTGAAATAATTGTAGTGTAGTACTTTTTATGTAAAAACATGAAAAGTTGAAATATATTGAGATAACAAGGTTTCTGCCCAACAGCAAAGATGTTACAGTTTACAGTACAATCACATTTGAACCTTGTTTATCTAAATGATTTAGGAATAGAAGTTGTTTGGAGTACTGTAGGTGGAAGAACTCTTAATACACTAATTACCCAAGCCAAACTGATGCAAATATTACAGCAGCCTAGATATTCTAAAAGTGTTCAAAGTGTTACTTTTGGATTTGGTCAGTGATTGCGTTTTGGATAATTAAGGTTCTCATGAAAAATGTATTTAATATTTTGCACGGTGCCGCTCTGCTGGAAGTCATTTCACACTTGGGAAAGTTTGTGTAGAAATGACTACTCAGTGGTCTAGCTGCTAACGAAACAGCAAACTAGAGAAATTAAGATTTTATGGTCTGCTGATTATATGAAAATGGGTTAGACTTTAAGTGCACTTATTACAATTAGCCAGTCAACTATACAACGATAGCTTTTTAAACACGATTTGTCAAATTATATATTTAAGATCACTGTTTCAACAACAAACTTGTTTGTGCACATCTTGTTCCTATTGCTTTATTGGAAGTAACACAGCAGCTGATAGCTTTATTTTTGGTAAAACATTTTCGCAGCCTGACTTACTTTGCTGAATGGCTTGCTGAGAATAGCCTATCTACAACCCCACGGCGCATTGAGCTTGTTCGTTGGCAGCATTAGGATAGCTTACCTTACATTTTTATATCCCACACTATATGCACCCCTGTAACATCAACCAGCAATACATAAGTTAGAAAGATAATTGCGGTAATGAACTCAATCCCATATTATGCATCACCAAACCACAGTATTGTGGTAATGCAGTTATTGTCCCAGCCCTAGTGCACATCTCTGTAAGTCATTTATAGTCACGCACAAAACTGACCTTTCTGGAGATGTGTCTGTCTTTTTCTATGTATGTATACAAACAAGGAAATATTTGCAGGTACTGTAGTGTCTTGTAGTGTCGTCATGTCTTGGATCAAGCATTTTAATTCATCCTGGTACCAGTGGCTGAAAGTTGTATGCATTGTCAAAATGCTAATGTGTTGTTATTTCTAATTGCACTTGTTGAGGGGTTTAACAAAACACAGATGTGGGGAGGGGTAAGCTTTTTTGTAAAAACACATTATAGACTGCTTAGGGTGGCGTGTCTCTAATCATCTCATACTTTTATGTGCAATAGTCTGTTATTTGAAAGTTGACCCTTTATGCTGGAAATATCTTTGTTTGTAACGTGTTCTAGTGCAGAAGCATTTTAGATTCCCAGGGCCAATGGGCCAAATTAACTGGGGCAAAATGCATTTTTAATATGGACTATTACAAAATGATGTACTGTAGTAGGAAGGTGGTAGCTTCTATTTCCATCCAAATCGGACACTGTCTGGAAACATTACTGAAGCCAAAGAGATTGGAGCTCTGGGTCTACCCTTTGATTCAAACTCAAATTAAACTAACAAACAAATCGAAATGTCAGTGCAATATTATGTTCCTTCAAACATTGGTTGATAGTTTATTGTTTACCCTATAATATTATGGTGTGCACTATGTTGTAAGGAGCGACTGGACTGATTTAAAGTATAAATGTAAAGCCCATTGACTCTGACATAATTATGTCAGACATTAGAATTGTTCATTGTTAGTTTTAAAGTACTGTATATGGACACATGTTATATATTTAAATTGTACTCTATTTAGAGCTATTGAGAAATAATACAGCTGTATGCTTATTGCTGCTGTCTGATGAAAGCTGTTTCTCCAAAAACGTGTGATTATTTTAGGGGGGAAAAGTATTGCACTAATAATAATTGTCATGTTAAATGTTGCTCAAATTGTGGGACATATATTGTACATCACAGACCATATACAATCCTTAAACAATCCTAATTTAAATTTAAATTTTATGCTGACTTGTGTAGAACCAAGGAAAAAGTGATAAAACTGGAGGAACAGTTTTCAAATGACAAATTCATAAGGTGCCATAGTTTAGAACAAAGTTGCTACAGATTAAATGTATATTACTGCTGATGCATACATCCAAAAGGAACTAGAAAGTTAGGCCATAGAAGAATAATCATAATTCAGCTCAGTTTGAGCTCATACTCTGCTCATTTTCCTCTTTACCAGGAAAGGAGAGAGTTGACGTTAAAGGTGATACACCATGCATTTAAAAAGTATTTATGTCATATTGTTTATGTCCCAAAAACGTTAAATCTGGACCGCCTGTTTTGAGAACCCGTGGGATGCTTTTAACCTCCACCTTCCCAAAACCAGAGAAAGACACAACGGTCTTAAATGGGACTTTGTGAGGATAGGAGGTGCTAGTTGGACCCCCAAAAAAGGTTTTAAAATAGGAAAAGTGAATTTTCATGGTGTATCACCTTTAAGATCTGTAACAACATTGACAGCTGTTTAGTAGCTGACAGTTACAGTATGTACTGTAGCTTTCTTTATAATGCATGCTGTTACATTTTATTCATCTTTCAGTTCTGGCTGATACCGACAATAAGCCTTTCTGATTTACTTAGTACTGTTTTCATCATGTGTTTTCTAGACTTTAAAATGTGTTACAGCTGTGGAATATACTTGTTCATTTAATTACCCTTTAAAGCGTAGGCTAATTGTCATATCATTGTGCAATATATAGCTTTTAGACCCTATTACATTATTACTGTAGAACGACATTCATCTCATTCTTTCTCAAATACACAGATGGTGTCATTGACAATCATTAAAACTGGCCTTAATAGTTGAATATGTTCAATAAAAAAGGAAGTACATGTGTGTGGTTCGCTTCTCTTATTCGTGAGTGTTCTTTGTGTCAGATAGTGAATCTCCTTTTTCATTTCCCCTTATTGTAATTCAACAGAAGATGAAGTAAACAAATATTCTCGGTTTCTCTACATTTTGCTGTAATTGATACTTAATAAGGTGACATGCCCTCAGGCTCAAGTATTTCCCTTTTTATGCTACTTCTGCTAGATAATGCAATGTGTGGACGATTTAGCACACTCTTGGGATGATGCTAAATCAATCTTTTTATTAGGGCATACAGTGTTAGTTTAGAACAGAAAACATCTCAAGTGACTTTAGTAAAGCATGTTGATAACTCAGTTCAGTAGTTAAGACCACCTCTACATATCGTTGCTGTCGGGCAGAAACCATAGCTTCAGTTTTAAGTAACCTTTTTTACATAAAATAATGCCCTACTTCCTCATACAAGAGTATAGGACAAAAGTAGTGAAAATGGCAGAACTACAAGCTTAACGCGTGACATCTGCAATTTTCACTATTTCAATAAAGAAATGGGTTTTGAACATACCGGTACATGGTTTCCACCAGATAGCAACGATATCTGACAATCCCTTTTCACCAACGCACGAATACACCTGCGATTGCATGACTCCTCTGTTTGCTGTGCGTCACAACTTCCATCCCCCCCAGAGAGCTCATTTCTCCATAGCCCCTCTCCATCTATACCTCTCTTCTCTCACTCTCTACCTCTCTGCTCGCTCTCTCCCAATACTCTTGCTCTCACTCTGCCCCTCGCACTCCATTCCTCTCTATAGGAACCCACGGGAGGGCAAAAAGGAGCCACGACAACCGACCACTCCAGAGCAGCCAGTAGGGCTTAGTACCCTGGTTCCCTAACCTCACCTTCAGGGGTCATCACCATGCTGGCTTGTGTTGGACATTTTTGCCAAAAAATATTTTTGTTTTGCTATGGACATACTACTAAGGGGGTCCTCCCCTTGCAAACAAAACGTTCGAGAACCACTAGTACTAGAGGACTCCTAATGTGCCTAATATTATGATCAAAATAACATTATAATGTGTGTAAAAAAATGTTTTGCCATTGACCAAGTCTTTGCCATGGACATTGATGACCCCTAGCTGCCACCTACACTTGCATATTTCATTCTGGTGTTAACAAATCATTTAACCTTCGGTAGAGGTGTGGTTTGTAGGCCACAGTACATACTGCAAGCAGTAACAAAACCATGAGTCAGTGATAAGTAGCTGATGGTTACATGATAGTGGATAGAATGTATGAATAAAATAAAATCCATGTCAATATGAGAGCAGGTGATTATAATTTGACATGGTTGTTATATTTGTCTTGGCTGTGAGCGGAAGCATCCTTTCCTGGATGGTATCCCTCTCATGCTGACGTAGTCTTCTGAGGAACAAAGAAGAACAAAATGAGGATGTGGAAGTATATGGGGCATCAATGCTAACATAATCTTTTAAAGTCAAGAACAAAAAACACAGACATGGTTACATGTAACTTAACCACACCAAGCAAGACACTCACAAAAGTTATCAGTTCCCTTTGGGTTTAGTCAGTAACTATAGCAGCTATTCATTGGTCAGCAATAATGTGTTTATTTTTACTTTGTCTCATTCTGAGGAAAATCCAGTTCCAGTTCCTAAATTGTATAGAAAGTGAAATGAACTGTATAGGATGCTAAAACACTTGCAATGTGTGCACATATACTGTAGCCTATAAGCATAACATAGATGTTGAGAATGTACTCACCTCAGGCCTCACCCATGGGCATGGGCTCCAGAGCTTCCATCAGATCCAGACCCACTATAGAAATGAAAAGAGCCGTTAGTACATCCATACACTAATCACACAGACCAGGAATCTAACTTGTTCGGTCCAAACAAAGTGAACCCAGTTCAGAAGTGTGTCATTAAGAACAATCCTGTCTCTGACTTTGAACTGTGTCCAATATGTTTTCTATTCCTCACCAGAGAGCCCATCCCCAGAAGCTCCGGCACAGCGGCCTTGTCCGTTGCGCACGCTGTCGTGAACAACAGCCCCAGTCTCTGGCTCCACACACCAGCACTGGCGCATCCAGCACTGCTGGGCCAGGTAGCGGCCCTGCTCATCACAACTGGGATGGAACTTTGGGCTTGGCCAACGTTGCTCGCGCTGCTTCAGACCCGCAGCCTCCAGCTGACACTTGGTGTGCCCAGAAACTGAGGAGAGGAAAGGAGTGATGAGAGGAAGAGTTGGCTTGGTAAACAAGATTGTCGCTCAAAACTAGTAAAAATAGCAGATCTACAAGCACACAACGAAATGATGAATACAAAACGAACGGTTTTGGACATACAAGGTTTCCACCCAACAACAACGATATAGTAGAGCAACAGGCTGACAGACAAGACAGATAGATTTCATGTAATACATACTTGTTCCACCATTAGGTGCTGCACTGGACTCCCCCTGAAACATGATCAGAGAAACAAAACGGAACTGAGATTCTGAGAATCAGAAGAAAACCAAGAAGTGAGAAACAGTGGACAGCCAAATACTTTTGGTAAAATGTTGAAATAATGACACCGAATGTCCAGGAATCTGAGTTTTGCATACATAAGTAGTGCTCAATGAAATGTAGACAGCTTCCAGTAATCGTACCTATAGGATGTTAGAGTATATGTATGTATATTTGATATACCGGTAATCAAATATTAAACAACGCCCCAATTGGTTTAATAGACTGTACTGATTCATCTGTAAAACCTTCAAATATGGAACATGGACTAAAAGTAAATATAGGCCTACTGTAGCAGTCACAAGTTTTACTCTGCCTACGCCTAGCTTATACTCAGTTTAGGATTTGAGGTGGCAACCTGGATACAATTTGGGTTAAATGACAACTTCTTTGTCGACAGCCCTGTATGTATTTCTCACAAACTCACTTTTGTGTTATGAAACACATGATTTAAAAATGTTATAGAGTTCACTTTAAGACTAAGCTATTGATTAAGCTGGTTAGTGTACCTCATCAAGGAAGTTGGTCAGCATGGGAAAGTTGCTCATGGGCACCTGCATCTTCACAGGGACAGCAGCTAGAGAGACAGAGAGAGAGAGACAGACAGACAGACAGACAGACAGACAGACAGACAGACAGACAGAGAGGATACATAGATGAAGAGGTTTTGGGGAAATGTAACGGGGACAAAAAGAGAGAATGGGGAAAAAGAAAAAAAAGGGGGAGAAGGATTAATATTCATACTGAAGTCTAGTCTACGTGCCACGGAATTAGCTACTGGTTGATAGAAATATAATTCTTAAAACACAAATAATTGTTTTTTTGTTTTTTTGCAATTGTAATTGCATTTATTACTGGGAAATGTTCATGTCTTTATCACACACAGCTGACCTTTTCAGACTCCCACAACTTCACATTAAATGTATTTCGCAAACATTTGTCTTAAATTGGGACATACAAGAAACATTATAGAAATGCTAGTCTCTTTGGTTTTGGCCCCTGGTCCTATTTTCATATTATTTTCTTGCATTTATTCAAAAACTCTACTCTAACCCTTTACTAATATAATTTTTTCTCCTTCTCACCGACTCTCACTGCGTTCTTCAAGTCGTCCTTCATCTCTTTGTGCTTCTGCTCCAGAGCTTTGATGTCGTTCCTCTGGTTGAGGACGACATACACGGTCAGAGCCTGGCCAGCAATCAACAGACAGGCCAGCAGGGTTAAACCTGCTACCTTATAGGCCCTGGATGAAGAGCCATTGGAACTGAGAACCAGTGGGTTGATGAACATGGAGAAAGACATGGAGAGATGTTGGTAGAGGACAAGGGAGAGATAGGAGAAGAGAAGGGAGATACATCAAGTAGAAGAAGAGGTGAAAGAGAACAAGAAGGATGAAGGGATATAGAATAAAGAGATAGAAAAGGAGTGATGTGTTTCAATAGGAACGAGTGCGAGAAAGGATTAGAGTAAAGGGGGAGAGAGGGAGGGAGGGAGATGTGAAAAAGAAGGGGGAAGGGGCACATCATTTTAGATGTTAAAATGCTTGTGATCTTTAATGGTAAACAAGAACAAAATCAACTTGTGTTACAGAACTGCACGATACAATCCTCATTGTTAATTGAACTCTGAGTGAAACAATTCGATTTGTTCCAAATGGGTAGCATTTATGCAAGTATATGGGTCGCTTTATGTTTGCCTGCCTGTGTGATTTCCTGGTAGGGATGGTATACGGAAGGCGTGGATATGTGGAAGACAGGGAGGAGAGTGGGAGGGTGGAGCGCACTGTGCTCGGTTGAAGACTCCGGACAAAATGCATAAGCCTGATTATAATCTGCATTTGAGTCAAGCCTTTTGGAGCCTTTTTGTAATGTCTCGCCTCTATTCCCACTTTTTATGTGTGTGTGTGTGTGTGTGTGTGTGTGTGTGTGTGTGTGTTTTAATACCTAGTGTTGTTTGTCTGTCTTACCTCGCGGCTGGTGGTCCTACTTTGATGGCAGCCTGGCCAGAAGCTGCAATCAGAGGCTCATTGGACTGAGGATCAGACATCTTTTTGTGCACCTAGAAACACACACACACACACACACACACACACACACACACACACACACACACACACACACAATCGCGCGCGCGCGATTAGGGCATAGCAGTGGATGTGGTCCTCTGGTGCCACATAAAAATTTCCCATTAACTTTTCCCATAGAGTTTTACAAAAAATATTTATATCAATTATTTTAAGCTTAGAATCAAGCCATCCAGGACCATAGGGGGGAAAAAAATGCTTTTATGGTCGTGATTCACCAGGATCCTGGATAGCTTGATTCTAGGCTTAAAATAAATGATATAAATATTTGTGTAAATCCCTACGCACACGTAAAGTTTCGTAAACCTTACCTTACTTGGGTTCAGGAACTTCAGGTACATGTACTGTACAGCTGGATGTGTCACTAATATTTGTGACTGGTTCACAGTCAGTGAGGTTTTATATAGGGAGAGAAACTATGAGACATGGGTGTGGAAAACCCCACAACAACAACTAAATCAAAAGGTGGTGTTTTGCCAAAGTCCCTTTCTGATTGGCTGCCTATGTTGGCATCATCAGTTGCCGGAGGAAGATTATTCCTAATTTTTGAGAAAATGGTCAACTGAAGAGTTGAGTTGTAGAGCATTCAACCTTTTACAGGCTTTCAGTTATGTTTTATTTGAAATATGTTATTATACATTTTACATTAATATATGATATAGATAAATTGTGAATTTGAGTGTTTATGGATGGTTGTTTTGGATTATTTATAAACTCAAAGCCTTATCAAATTGCTTTTGAGTCTTGTACAGCTCTACTTTGTGTATTTATCATATCCCAACATTTTATTTGTTGTTTTTAGTAAGTATATCAAACATAAATTATCAATAAAATGGACAATAACGTTTTCTCTTGTTTTCTGTTCTAATGCAGCTGAGATTCCAACCTTATTCCAAAAATTGAGACGTAAACAATTTGTTCAGACCTCAACTGTGATAATTAGCTTTGTTGAAAGCTAAAACTATGGCCCACTGATCAGTTCATGCACGAATTTGCTCAAATACTGTAGTTCATAGACGATCAGATGTTTTGAATCCGTCCGTCTGTCCGTCCGTGTCCGTCTGTAAACAGCTAATCTCCGGCACCATTGGCCCGAAACTGTGCATGTACACTCCCTGGATGCCAGAGCAGGATCTCTTACTATTTTTTTTTTTTTTTTTTTTTTTTCAGTTATAGCACCACCAGGAAGATATATATTACTACAGAGTTTGTTCAAACATCACGCATGTCGGTACTGTACACAGTATCTCTATAGGCATTAAACAAAGCTGGTCTTTCAGATTTTTCATATTCCATCCTGGTTGGCTAAGATTGGCTTCGAAAGTTTGCAGGAGTGGTCTCTTTTGGACAAAATGTCTCAAAACATGATGCGATTGCCATGAAACTTTGCACAAACATTGCCACTAGAACAAATCGGTCTTATGGAGCTATAACAGGCCGATTCGCCTTATTACCTACAGTATACGTTTGTTTGGTGTGACTGGACCGATTGGCATGACAGTGCACAACTCCTAGAGGCATTTTTCACATCAGCCTTTTATAGCGCCACCAGGAGGCTGATTTTTGCTAAACACATTTCTTGATATTACTACTAAAGATTTTGTCCAAACATCATGCAAATCGGTACACAATAGTGATCAAGATGGACCTGTCCAATTTTTCATATTCCATCCTGATTGCCAAATTTCAAACATTGCTGGCCCACATAAACTGAGTTGACCTGTCCAAGTTATTTTTTTACATCCTCAGTGTTAATTAAACTTTAAATGTGCTGTATAGTCTCAAGTCAAGAAGTACTGTGAAAGAAATGATCGAACTGCAGGAATAGTCGGCAAGTCCGACGACGTCGCGGCAGGTGCCGCTGCCGGGAAGTGTATTCGCTCCTTCTGGAGGAGGGAGGGTCGGCAAGTCCGACGACGTCGCGGCAGGTGCCGCTGCCGGGAAGTGTATTCGCTCCTTCTGGAATCATAATGCCTCCTGTGAATTGTTTTATTTTTATTTTTGTTTATTTTCTTTTTATTTTGTTCGAGAGTAAAGCCATAATGAAATATTGTGATTCAGCTGAGTTTGATCTCATATGCTACTTTCAAACATTTTACACCTTTGGAAAACCCCTCAACAGCTTAACTAAATCAAACTTATCAAAGTCCATTTCTGATTGGCTGCCGGTGTTGGCATCATCAGTTGCCGGAGCAAGAAGATTTTTTATTTTTGAGAAAAGGCTAAACTGATTTTAGAGGAATAAACTTTTAACAGGTCTTCAGTTATATTTTATTTGAAATATGGTTTCATACATTTTGAAATATGGTTTTATACATTTTACATAATATTTGGTACACATACATTATGAAAATGATTACATTAAGAGTGTTTATTCATGTTTGGTTTGAACTATTTATAAACTGAAAGCCTTGTCAAATGTACAGCTCTGCTACTTTGTATATTGTATTGTATAGTCCAACAGTAGCAAGTATGCTATGGTGACATCCAAAACAAATAAACAATAAAGTGGACAATAAGGTTTTCTATCATTTTCTGTTCTAATGCGGTTGAGATCCAAACTATGGGCCACTGATGACTTCATGAACTCATTTGCTAAAATAAATATATTATACTGTAAATATGTATAGATCAACCATTTGAAAGGATGTGACTGCACACCCAGCTCAAAGCCCAGTTAGTTTGACCTAAATCCACCACCAGCCCACCACACACCTTATCAATATACTTGCTGATTTGAGTGGTGGTGGAACAGCAAAAATGTTTGCAGGCATTAAGTAAGTACAAGTACACCCCCTGAACATGATGCTAGTATGTCACAGGGACTCAGTCAGTACCCCAACACAGGAAAACCATGCATTTTTGGCACTTTCATATGTGGACACACCCTTTGGACAAAACCATGAGTCAGTGATAAGTAGCTGATGGTTACATGATAGTGGATAGAATGTATGAATAAAATAAAATCCATGTCAATATGAGAGCAGGTGATTATAATTTGACATGGTTGTTATATTTGTCTTGGCTGTGAGTGGAAGCATCCTTTCCTGGATGGTATCCCTCTCTTGCTGACGTAGTCTTCTGAGGAACAAAGAAGAACAAAATGAGGATGGGGAAGTATGGGGCATCAATGCTAACATAATCTTTTAAAGTCAAGAACAAAAAACACAGACATGGTTACATGTAACTTAACCACACCAAGCAAGACACTCACAAAAGTTATCAGTTCCCTTTGGGTTTAGTCAGTAACTATAGCAGCTATTCATTGGTCAGCAATAATGTGTTTATTTTTACTTTGTCTCACTGACTTCTGAGGAAAATCCAGTTACAGTTACTAAATTGTATAGAAAGTGAAATGAACTGTATAGGATGCTAAAACACTTGCAATGTGTGCACATATACTGTAGCCTGCCCTATATGCATAACATAGATGTTGAGAATGTACTCACCTCAGGCCTCACCCATGGGCATGGGCTCCAGAGCTTCCATCAGATCCAGACCCACTATAGAAATGAAAAGAGCAGTTAGTACATCCATACACTAATCACACAGACCAGGAATCTTGTTCGGTCCAAACAAAGTGAACCCAGTTCAGAAGTGTGTCATTAAGAACAATCCTGTTTCTGACTTTGAACTGTGTCCAATATGTTTTCTGTTCCTCACCAGAGAGCCCATCCCCAGAAGCTCCGGCACAGCGGCCTCGTCCGTTGCGCACGCTGTCGTGGACAACAGCCCCGGTCTCTGGCTCCACACACCAGCACTGGCGCATCCAGCACTGCTGGGCCAGGTAGCGGCCCTGCTCATCACAACTGGGATGGAACTTTGGGCTTGGCCAACGTTGCTCGCGCTGCTTCAGACCCGCAGCTTCCAGCTGACACTTGGTGTGCCCAGAAACTGAGGAGAGGAAAGGAGTGATGAGAGGAAGAGTTGGCTTGGTAAACAAGATTGTCGCTCAAAACTAGTGAAAATAGCAGATCTACAAGCACACAACGCCCATTTTTACTATTTTAAATCATTTTTTAAAATGATGAATACAAAAGGAACGCTTTTGGACATAGAAGGTTTCCACCCAACAACAACGATATAGTAGAGCAACAGGCTGACAGACAGATTGATTTCATGTAATACATACTTGTTCCACCATTAGGTGCTGCACTGGACTCCCCCTGAAACATGATCAGAGAAACAAAACGGAACTGAGATTCTGAGAATCAGAAGAAAACCAAGAAGTGAGAAACAGTGGACAGCCAAATACTTTTGGTAAAATGTTGAAATAATGACACCGAATGTCCAGGAATCTGAGTTTTGCATACATAAGTAGTGCTCAATGAAATGTAGACAGCTTCCAGTAATCGTACCTATAGGATGTTAGAGTATATGTATGTATATTTGATATACCGGTAATCAAATATTAAACAACGCCCCAATTGGTTTAATAGACTGTACTGATTCATCTGTAAAACCTTCAAATATGGAACATGGACTAAAAGTAAATATAGGCCTACTGTAGCAGTCACAAGTTTTACTCTGCCTACGCCTAGCTTATACTCAGTTTAGGATTTGAGGTGGCAACCTGGATACAATTTGGGTTAAATGACAACTTCTTTGTCGACAGCCCTGTATGTATTTCTCACAAACTCACTTTTGTGTTATGAAACACATGATTTAAAAATGTTATAGAGTTCACTTTAAGACTAAGCTATTGATTAAGCTGGTTAGTGTACCTCATCAAGGAAGTTGGTCAGCATGGGAAAGTTGCTCATGGGCACCTGCATCTTCACAGGGACAGCAGCTAGAGAGACAGAGAGAGAGAGACAGACAGACAGACAGACAGACAGACAGACAGACAGACAGACAGACAGAGAGGATACATAGATGAAGAGGTTTTGGGGAAATGTAACGGGGACAAAAAGAGAGAATGGGGAAAAAGAAAAAAAAGGGGGAGAAGGATTAATATTCATACTGAAGTCTAGTCTACGTGCCACGGAATTAGCTACTGGTTGATAGAAATATAATTCTTAAAACACAAATAATTGTTTTTTTGTTTTTTTGCAATTGTAATTGCATTTATTACTGGGAAATGTTCATGTCTTTATCACACACAGCTGACCTTTTCAGACTCCCACAACTTCACATTAAATGTATTTCGCAAACATTTGTCTTAAATTGGGACATACAAGAAACATTATAGAAATGCTAGTCTCTTTGGTTTTGGCCCCTGGTCCTATTTTCATATTATTTTCTTGCATTTATTCAAAAACTCTACTCTAACCCTTTACTAATATAATTTTTTCTCCTTCTCACCGACTCTCACTGCGTTCTTCAAGTCGTCCTTCATCTCTTTGTGCTTCTGCTCCAGAGCTTTGATGTCGTTCCTCTGGTTGAGGACGACATACACGGTCAGAGCCTGGCCAGCAATCAACAGACAGGCCAGCAGGGTTAAACCTGCTACCTTATAGGCCCTGGATGAAGAGCCATTGGAACTGAGAACCAGTGGGTTGATGAACATGGAGAAAGACATGGAGAGATGTTGGTAGAGGACAAGGGAGAGATAGGAGAAGAGAAGGGAGATACATCAAGTAGAAGAAGAGGTGAAAGAGAACAAGAAGGATGAAGGGATATAGAATAAAGAGATAGAAAAGGAGTGATGTGTTTCAATAGGAACGAGTGCGAGAAAGGATTAGAGTAAAGGGGGAGAGAGGGAGGGAGGGAGATGTGAAAAAGAAGGGGGAAGGGGCACATCATTTTAGATGTTAAAATGCTTGTGATCTTTAATGGTAAACAAGAACAAAATCAACTTGTGTTACAGAACTGCACGATACAATCCTCATTGTTAATTGAACTCTGAGTGAAACAATTCGATTTGTTCCAAATGGGTAGCATTTATGCAAGTATATGGGTCGCTTTATGTTTGCCTGCCTGTGTGATTTCCTGGTAGGGATGGTATACGGAAGGCGTGGATATGTGGAAGACAGGGAGGAGAGTGGGAGGGTGGAGCGCACTGTGCTCGGTTGAAGACTCCGGACAAAATGCATAAGCCTGATTATAATCTGCATTTGAGTCAAGCCTTTTGGAGCCTTTTTGTAATGTCTCGCCTCTATTCCCACTTTTTATGTGTGTGTGTGTGTGTGTGTGTGTGTGTGTGTGTGTTTTAATACCTAGTGTTGTTTGTCTGTCTTACCTCGCGGCTGGTGGTCCTACTTTGATGGCAGCCTGGCCAGAAGCTGCAATCAGAGGCTCATTGGACTGAGGATCAGACATCTTTTTGTGCACCTAGAAACACACACACACACACACACACACACACACACACACACACACACACACACACACACACACAATCGCGCGCGCGCGATTAGGGCATAGCAGTGGATGTGGTCCTCTGGTGCCACATAAAAATTTCCCATTAACTTTTCCCATAGAGTTTTACAAAAAATATTTATATCAATTATTTTAAGCTTAGAATCAAGCCATCCAGGACCATAGGGGGGAAAAAAATGCTTTTATGGTCGTGATTCACCAGGATCCTGGATAGCTTGATTCTAGGCTTAAAATAAATGATATAAATATTTGTGTAAATCCCTACGCACACGTAAAGTTTCGTAAACCTTACCTTACTTGGGTTCAGGAACTTCAGGTACATGTACTGTACAGCTGGATGTGTCACTAATATTTGTGACTGGTTCACAGTCAGTGAGGTTTTATATAGGGAGAGAAACTATGAGACATGGGTGTGGAAAACCCCACAACAACAACTAAATCAAAAGGTGGTGTTTTGCCAAAGTCCCTTTCTGATTGGCTGCCTATGTTGGCATCATCAGTTGCCGGAGGAAGATTATTCCTAATTTTTGAGAAAATGGTCAACTGAAGAGTTGAGTTGTAGAGCATTCAACCTTTTACAGGCTTTCAGTTATGTTTTATTTGAAATATGTTATTATACATTTTACATTAATATATGATATAGATAAATTGTGAATTTGAGTGTTTATGGATGGTTGTTTTGGATTATTTATAAACTCAAAGCCTTATCAAATTGCTTTTGAGTCTTGTACAGCTCTACTTTGTGTATTTATCATATCCCAACATTTTATTTGTTGTTTTTAGTAAGTATATCAAACATAAATTATCAATAAAATGGACAATAACGTTTTCTCTTGTTTTCTGTTCTAATGCAGCTGAGATTCCAACCTTATTCCAAAAATTGAGACGTATACAATTTGTTCAGACCTCAACTGTGATAATTAGCTTTGTTGAAAGCTAAAACTATGGCCCACTGATCAGTTCATGCACGAATTTGCTCAAATACTGTAGTTCATAGACGATCAGATGTTTTGAATCCGTCCGTCTGTCCGTCCGTGTCCGTCTGTAAACAGCTAATCTCCGGCACCATTGGCCCGAAACTGTGCATGTACACTCCCTGGATGCCAGAGCAGGATCTCTTACTATTTTTTTTTTTTTTTTTTTTTTTTCAGTTATAGCACCACCAGGAAGATATATATTACTACAGAGTTTGTTCAAACATCACGCATGTCGGTACTGTACACAGTATCTCTATAGGCATTAAACAAAGCTGGTCTTTCAGATTTTTCATATTCCATCCTGGTTGGCTAAGATTGGCTTCGAAAGTTTGCAGGAGTGGTCTCTTTTGGACAAAATGTCTCAAAACATGATGCGATTGCCATGAAACTTTGCACAAACATTGCCACTAGAACAAATCGGTCTTATGGAGCTATAACAGGCCGATTCGCCTTATTACCTACAGTATACGTTTGTTTGGTGTGACTGGACCGATTGGCATGACAGTGCACAACTCCTAGAGGCATTTTTCACATCAGCCTTTTATAGCGCCACCAGGAGGCTGATTTTTGCTAAACACATTTCTTGATATTACTACTAAAGATTTTGTCCAAACATCATGCAAATCGGTACACAATAGTGATCAAGATGGACCTGTCCAATTTTTCATATTCCATCCTGATTGCCAAATTTCAAACATTGCTGGCCCACATAAACTGAGTTGACCTGTCCAAGTTATTTTTTTACATCCTCAGTGTTAATTAAACTTTAAATGTGCTGTATAGTCTCAAGTCAAGAAGTACTGTGAAAGAAATGATCGAACTGCAGGAATAGTCGGCAAGTCCGACGACGTCGCGGCAGGTGCCGCTGCCGGGAAGTGTATTCGCTCCTTCTGGAGGAGGGAGGGTCGGCAAGTCCGACGACGTCGCGGCAGGTGCCGCTGCCGGGAAGTGTATTCGCTCCTTCTGGAATCATAATGCCTCCTGTGAATTGTTTTATTTTTATTTTTGTTTATTTTCTTTTTATTTTGTTCGAGAGTAAAGCCATAATGAAATATTGTGATTCAGCTGAGTTTGATCTCATATGCTACTTTCAAACATTTTACACCTTTGGAAAACCCCTCAACAGCTTAACTAAATCAAACTTATCAAAGTCCATTTCTGATTGGCTGCCGGTGTTGGCATCATCAGTTGCCGGAGCAAGAAGATTTTTTATTTTTGAGAAAAGGCTAAACTGATTTTAGAGGAATAAACTTTTAACAGGTCTTCAGTTATATTTTATTTGAAATATGGTTTCATACATTTTGAAATATGGTTTTATACATTTTACATAATATTTGGTACACATACATTATGAAAATGATTACATTAAGAGTGTTTATTCATGTTTGGTTTGAACTATTTATAAACTGAAAGCCTTGTCAAATGTACAGCTCTGCTACTTTGTATATTGTATTGTATAGTCCAACAGTAGCAAGTATGCTATGGTGACATCCAAAACAAATAAACAATAAAGTGGACAATAAGGTTTTCTATCATTTTCTGTTCTAATGCGGTTGAGATCCAAACTATGGGCCACTGATGACTTCATGAACTCATTTGCTAAAATAAATATATTATACTGTAAATATGTATAGATCAACCATTTGAAAGGATGTGACTGCACACCCAGCTCAAAGCCCAGTTAGTTTGACCTAAATCCACCACCAGCCCACCACACACCTTATCAATATACTTGCTGATTTGAGTGGTGGTGGAACAGCAAAAATGTTTGCAGGCATTAAGTAAGTACAAGTACACCCCCTGAACATGATGCTAGTATGTCACAGGGACTCAGTCAGTACCCCAACACAGGAAAACCATGCATTTTTGGCACTTTCATATGTGGACACACCCTTTGGACAAAACCATGAGTCAGTGATAAGTAGCTGATGGTTACATGATAGTGGATAGAATGTATGAATAAAATAAAATCCATGTCAATATGAGAGCAGGTGATTATAATTTGACATGGTTGTTATATTTGTCTTGGCTGTGAGTGGAAGCATCCTTTCCTGGATGGTATCCCTCTCTTGCTGACGTAGTCTTCTGAGGAACAAAGAAGAACAAAATGAGGATGGGGAAGTATGGGGCATCAATGCTAACATAATCTTTTAAAGTCAAGAACAAAAAACACAGACATGGTTACATGTAACTTAACCACACCAAGCAAGACACTCACAAAAGTTATCAGTTCCCTTTGGGTTTAGTCAGTAACTATAGCAGCTATTCATTGGTCAGCAATAATGTGTTTATTTTTACTTTGTCTCACTGACTTCTGAGGAAAATCCAGTTACAGTTACTAAATTGTATAGAAAGTGAAATGAACTGTATAGGATGCTAAAACACTTGCAATGTGTGCACATATACTGTAGCCTGCCCTATATGCATAACATAGATGTTGAGAATGTACTCACCTCAGGCCTCACCCATGGGCATGGGCTCCAGAGCTTCCATCAGATCCAGACCCACTATAGAAATGAAAAGAGCAGTTAGTACATCCATACACTAATCACACAGACCAGGAATCTTGTTCGGTCCAAACAAAGTGAACCCAGTTCAGAAGTGTGTCATTAAGAACAATCCTGTTTCTGACTTTGAACTGTGTCCAATATGTTTTCTGTTCCTCACCAGAGAGCCCATCCCCAGAAGCTCCGGCACAGCGGCCTCGTCCGTTGCGCACGCTGTCGTGGACAACAGCCCCGGTCTCTGGCTCCACACACCAGCACTGGCGCATCCAGCACTGCTGGGCCAGGTAGCGGCCCTGCTCATCACAACTGGGATGGAACTTTGGGCTTGGCCAACGTTGCTCGCGCTGCTTCAGACCCGCAGCTTCCAGCTGACACTTGGTGTGCCCAGAAACTGAGGAGAGGAAAGGAGTGATGAGAGGAAGAGTTGGCTTGGTAAACAAGATTGTCGCTCAAAACTAGTGAAAATAGCAGATCTACAAGCACACAACGCCCATTTTTACTATTTTAAATCATTTTTTAAAATGATGAATACAAAAGGAACGCTTTTGGACATAGAAGGTTTCCACCCAACAACAACGATATAGTAGAGCAACAGGCTGACAGACAGATTGATTTCATGTAATACATACTTGTTCCACCATTAGGTGCTGCACTGGACTCCCCCTGAAACATGATCAGAGAAACAAAACGGAACTGAGATTCTGAGAATCAGAATAAAACCAGGAAGTGAGAAACAGTAGACAGCCAAAGAATTTTGTTAAAATGTTGAAATAATGACACAGAATTTCCAGTAATCTGAGTTTTGCATACATAAGTAGTGCTCAATGAAATGTAGACAGCTTCCAGTAATCGTACCTATAGGATGTTATAGTATTTGATATACCGGTAATCAAATATTAAACAACACTCAGTTGGTTTAATAGACTGTATAGTACTGATTCATCTGTAAAACCTTCAAATATGGAACATGGACTAAAAGTAAATATAGGCCAACTGTAGCAGTTACAAGTTTTACTCTGCCTATGCCTAGCTTATACTCAGTTTGGGATTTGAGGTGGCAACCTGGATACATTTTGGGTTAAAAGACAACTTCTTTGTCGACAGCCCTGTATGTATTTCTCACAAACTCACTTTTGTGTTATGAAACACATGATTTAAAAATGTTATAGAGTTCACTTTAAGACTAAGCTATTGATTAAGCTGGTTAGTGTACCTCATCAAGGAAGTTGGTCAGCCTGGGAAAGTTGCTCATGGGCACCTGCATCTTCACAGGGACAGCAGCTATAGAGCGACAGAGAGAGAGAGAGAGGATACATAGATGAAGAGGTTTTGGGGAAATTTAACGGGGACAAAAAGAGAGAATGGGAAAAAGAAAAAAAAGGGGGGGAAGGATTAATATTCATACTGAAGTCTAGTCTACGTGCCACGGAATTAGCTACTGGTTGATAGAAATATAATTCTTAAAACACAAATGACCTACCAACAGGAAATGTTTGTAATTGTATTTATTACTGGGAAATGTTCATGTCTTTATCACACACAGCTGACCTTTTCAGACTCCCACAACTTCACGTTAAATGTATTTCTCAAATATTTGTCTTAAATTGGGACATACAGGAAACATTATAGAAATGCTAGTCTCTTTGTTTTTGGCCCCTGGTCCTTTTTTCATATTATTTTCTTGCATTTATTCAAAAACTCTACTCTAACCCTTTACTATATAATTTTTTCTCCTTCTCACCGACTCTCACTGCGTTCTTCAAGTCGTCCTTCATCTCTTTGTGCTTCTGCTCCAGAGCTTTGATGTCGTTCCTCTGGTTGAGGACGACATACACAGTCAGAGCCTGGCCAGCAATCAACAGACAGGCCAGCAGGGTTAAACCTGCAACCTTATAGGCCCGGGATGAAGAGCCACTGGAACTGAAAACCAGTGGGTTGATGAACATGGAGAAGGACATGGAGAGATGTTGGTAGAGGACAAGGGAGAGATGGGAGAAGAGAAGGGAGATACATCAAGTAGAAGAAGAGGTGAAA
This sequence comes from Nannobrachium achirus, assembly GCF_963921795.1. Classification (NCBI taxonomy): domain Eukaryota; kingdom Metazoa; phylum Chordata; class Actinopteri; order Myctophiformes; family Myctophidae; genus Nannobrachium; species Nannobrachium achirus. Next base: position 35,200,827 of record NC_137833.1, on the reverse strand, counting down.
GAGAACAAGAAGGATGAAGGGATATAGAAGAAAGAGATAGAAAAGGAGTGATGTGTTTAAATAGGAACGAGTGCGAGAAAGGATTAGAGTAAAGGGGGAGAGAGGGAGGGAGGGAGATGTGAAAAAGAAGGGGGAAGAGGCACATCATTTTAGATGTTAAAATGCTTGTGATCTTTAATGGTAAACAAGAACAAAATCAACTTGTGTTACAGAACTGCACGATACAATCCTCATTGTTAAGTGAAACAATTCGATTTGTCCCCAATGGGAAGCATTTATGCAAGTATTTGGGTCTCTTTATGTGTGCCTGTGTGATTTCCTGGTAGGGATGGTATACGGAAGGCGTGGATATGTGGAAGACAGGGAGGAGAGTGAGAGGGTGGAGACTGCACTGTGCTCGGTTGAAGACTCCGGACAAAATGCATAAGCCTGATTATAATCTGCATTTGAGTCAAGCCTTTTGAAGCCTTTTTGTAATATATACCTAATATATACCTAGTGTTGTTTTGTTGTTTGTCTATCTTACCTCGCGGCTGGTGGTCCTACTTTGATGGCAGCCTGGCCAGAAGCTGCAATCAGAGGCTCATTGGACTGAGGATCAGACATCTTTTTGTGCACCTAGAAACACACACACACACACACACACACACACACACACGCGATTAGGGCATAGCAGTGGATGTGGTCCTCTGGTGCCACATAAAAATTGCCCATTAACTTTTCCCATAGAGTTTTGCAAAAAATATTTATATAAATTATTTTAAGCTTAGAATCAAGCCATCCAGGACCATAGGGGGGGAAAAAAGCTTTTATGGTCTTGATTCACCAGGATCCTGGATGGCTTGATTCTAGGCTTAAAATAAATGACATAAATATTTGTGTAAATCCCTACACACACGTAAAGTTTCGTAAACCTTACCTTACTTGGGTTCAGGAACTTCAGGTACATGTTCACAGTCAGTGAGGTTTTATATAGGGAGATAAACTGTGTGACATGGGTGTGGAAAACCCCACAACAACAACTAAATCAAAAGGTGGTGTTTTGCCAAAGTCCATTTCTGATTGGCTGCCGATGTTGGCGTCATCAGTTGCCAGAGGAAGATGATTCCTAATTTTTTGAGTAAAAGGTAAACTGAAGAGTTGAGTTGTAGAGCATTCAACCTTTTACAGGCTTTCAGTTATGTTTTATTTGAAATATGTTATTATACATTTTACATTAATATATGGTATAGATAAATTGTGAATTTGAGTGTTTATGGATGGTTGTTTTGGATTATTTATAAACTCAAAGCCTTGTCAAATTGCTTTTGAGCCTTGTACAGCTCTACTTTTTGTATAATCATCCCAACAGTTTATTTGTTGTTTTTAGTAAGTACCGTATGTCAAACATAAATTATCAATAAAATGGACAATAACGTTTTCTCTTGTTTTCTGTTCTAATGCAGCTGAGATTCCAACCTTATTCCAAAAATGTAGACATCACTACTAAACAATTTGTTCAGACCTCATCACCTATTTGTGATAATTAGCTTTGTTGAAAGGATTGATTGGTAATTTCCAAACTATGACCTACTGATACTGTACAGCAGATGTTTTGAATCCGTCCGTCCGTCCGTGTTCGTCTGTAAACAGCTAATCTCCGGCACCATTGGCCCGATTGCAGTGAAACCTGGATGCCGGAGCAGAACCTCTTTACTACATTGTTTCAGTTATAGCACCACCAGGAGGCCAATTTTTCCAAACACATATATTACTCCTACAGAGTTTGTTCAAACATCACGCATGTCGGTACACAGTATCTCTATTAGTCATTAAACAAAGCTGGTCTTTCAGTTTTTTCATATTCCATCCTAATTGGCTAAGATTGGCTTCGAAAGTTTGCAGGAGTGGTCTCTTTTGGACAAAATGTCTCAAATCATGATGCAATTGCTGTGAAACTTTGCACAAACATTGCTACTAGAACAAATCGGCCTTATGGTGGCGCTATAACAGGCCAATTCGCCTTATTACCTATGTGTTTGTTTGACTGGACCGATTGGTGTCCCTATAGAGGCCAAGGAAAAACCTTTCCCCTGCATCAGCCTTTTATAGCGCCACCAGGAGGCTGATTTTTGCTAAACACATTTCTTGATATTACTCCTAAAGATTTTGTCCAAACATCACGCAAATCGGTACACAATAGTGATCAAGATGGATCTGTCCAATTTTTCATATTCCATCCTGATTGCCAAATTTCAAACATTGCTGGCCCACATAAACTGACCTGTCCGAGGAGCACCTTTTCTAGTTATTTTTTTAATCTTCAGTGTTCAGAGTGTTCAGTGTACTGTGAAAGAAATGATTGAACTGCAGGAATAGTTTTCAAATGACAGAATTATAAGATGCCCTTTAGTACTAAGTTGTTACAATTTATATGATTTATTTAATAATGTATGTAATATTACTGCTGACATGCACAACCAAAAGGAAATAGAGAGTAAAGCCATACATGAAATATTGTAATTCAGCTCAGTCATATGCTACTTTCAAACATTTTACACTTTTGGAAAACCCCTCAACAGCTTAACTAAATCAAACTGGTATTTTATCAAAGTCCATTTCTGATTGGCTGCCGGTGTTGCCATCATCAGTTGCCGGAGCAAGAAGATTTTTCATTTTTGAGAAAAGGCTAAACTGATTTTAGAGGATTAAGGCCTTCAGTTATATTTTATTTGAAATATGGTTGTATACATTTGACATAATATTTGGTATTTATAAACTGAAAGCCTTGTCAAATGTAAGCCTACAGCTCTGCTACTTCCAACAGTAGCAAGTATGCTATGGTGACATCCAAAACAAATAAACAATGAAGTGGACAATAACGTTTTCTATCATTTTCTGTTCTAATGCGGTTGAGATTCCAACCTTATTGGTAATCTCCAAACTATGGACCACTGATGACTTCATGAACTAATTTGCTCAAATAAATAAATTATAAATGTATAGATCCGCCATTTGAAGGGATGTGACACCCAGCTCAAAGCCCAGTTAATTTGGCCTAAATCAGCCACCAGCCCACCACACACCTTATCAACTGATTTGAGTGGTGGTGGAACAGCACAAATACAATGTTTGCGGGCATTAAGTAAGCCTTGCTGAGCCTGCCATGAGGCCCATAGGTCAGGAGCTTATACTGTTTCAGTAGTGTGAGGCAGCTTGATGTACAAGTACACCCCCTGAACATGATGCTAGTATGTCGCAGGGACTTACAGTACCCCAACACAGGAAAACCATGCATTTTTTGAACTTTCATCTGGACAAACCCTTTGGACATTGTTTGCATTGTCCCTGCTGGTCACTAGCCATGTGAACCAGCCAAATCTAAATTGTGTTGAATTTATCCCGTCATGCGTGTACACGCCGTCCCGTATCTTTTCTGAACAGCATCGATGGAAAACCACCAAGGTGTGAACTTTGGCAACGTTTACATGGCAACGTTTACATACGCTGTAGCGTCACACCATAATATTGATGACATCATTGTGATGTCAGAACAGGTCAGCTATATCCTTATGCTGAGCTGGGATGAGGTGTCACGCACCGTGACGCACGCACAAGATTTGGAGGTTGCGACCTACAGTCGCAATCAGCCAATCACCAATGCAACACTGAGGTGGCCAATGCAGTTGTCATACAGTAATGCACATTTGGTTGTAGTTGTGAGGGCAAGACGTAGCGTTTCTTAAGCCTCAAGCAACTTAGATGCTCTGCTATCTGGCATCTAGTTGCTATACAACCCTTGATTGCATTAAACATCTTTAAATTGCGCATATATATAAATATTTATAAGTATAAAACACAATAATAGTAAATATAGCTACAACAGTGGGTGTTCATAAGCTTTTTATTTCATAAAAATTGTCAATTTATTATTCACTGCCTTTACGACTAAATGACAATTAAGGAAGGAATAAAATCATACAAAAGTAATTATGTCAGCATATATATAATGAAATAACATTAAATGTATCATATTAACACCATGAATTAGCAGAAGTTCTATTCATTCATATCAACTCAGTGGCCTTGTGTTTGGAAAAATTGGCCTCCTGGTGGTGCTATAACTGAAACAATGTAGTAAAGAGGTTCTGCTCCGGCATCCAGGTTTCACTGCAATCGGGCCAATGGTGCCGGAGATTAGCTGTTTACAGACGAACACGGATGGACGGACGGATTCAAAACATCTGCTGTACAGTATCAGTAGGCCATAGTTTGGAAATTACCAATCAATCCTTTCAACAAAGCTAATTATCACAAATAGGTGATGAGGTCTGAACAAATTGTTTAGTAGTGATGTCTACATTTTTGGAATAAGGTTGGAATCTCAGCTGCATTAGAACAGAAAACAAGAGAAAACGTTATTGTCCATTTTATTGATAATTTATGTTTGACATACGGTACTTACTAAAAACAACAAATAAACTGTTGGGATGATTATACAAAAAGTAGAGCTGTACAAGGCTCAAAAGCAATTTGACAAGGCTTTGAGTTTATAAATAATCCAAAACAACCATCCATAAACACTCAAATTCACAATTTATCTATACCATATATTAATGTAAAATGTATAATAACATATTTCAAATAAAACATAACTGAAAGCCTGTAAAAGGTTGAACTGGTATTTTATCAAAGTCCATTTCTGATTGGCTGCCGGTGTTGCCATCATCAGTTGCCGGAGCAAGAAGATTTTTCATTTTTGAGAAAAGGCTAAACTGATTTTAGAGGATTAAGGCCTTCAGTTATATTTTATTTGAAATATGGTTGTATACATTTGACATAATATTTGGTATTTATAAACTGAAAGCCTTGTCAAATGTAAGCCTACAGCTCTGCTACTTCCAACAGTAGCAAGTATGCTATGGTGACATCCAAAACAAATAAACAATGAAGTGGACAATAACGTTTTCTATCATTTTCTGTTCTAATGCGGTTGAGATTCCAACCTTATTGGTAATCTCCAAACTATGGACCACTGATGACTTCATGAACTAATTTGCTCAAATAAATAAATTATAAATGTATAGATCCGCCATTTGAAGGGATGTGACACCCAGCTCAAAGCCCAGTTAATTTGGCCTAAATCAGCCACCAGCCCACCACACACCTTATCAACTGATTTGAGTGGTGGTGGAACAGCACAAATACAATGTTTGCGGGCATTAAGTAAGCCTTGCTGAGCCTGCCATGAGGCCCATAGGTCAGGAGCTTATACTGTTTCAGTAGTGTGAGGCAGCTTGATGTACAAGTACACCCCCTGAACATGATGCTAGTATGTCGCAGGGACTTACAGTACCCCAACACAGGAAAACCATGCATTTTTTGAACTTTCATCTGGACAAACCCTTTGGACATTGTTTGCATTGTCCCTGCTGGTCACTAGCCATGTGAACCAGCCAAATCTAAATTGTGTTGAATTTATCCCGTCATGCGTGTACACGCCGTCCCGTATCTTTTCTGAACAGCATCGATGGAAAACCACCAAGGTGTGAACTTTGGCAACGTTTACATGGCAACGTTTACATACGCTGTAGCGTCACACCATAATATTGATGACATCATTGTGATGTCAGAACAGGTCAGCTATATCCTTATGCTGAGCTGGGATGAGGTGTCACGCACCGTGACGCACGCACAAGATTTGGAGGTTGCGACCTACAGTCGCAATCAGCCAATCACCAATGCAACACTGAGGTGGCCAATGCAGTTGTCATACAGTAATGCACATTTGGTTGTAGTTGTGAGGGCAAGACGTAGCGTTTCTTAAGCCTCAAGCAACTTAGATGCTCTGCTATCTGGCATCTAGTTGCTATACAACCCTTGATTGCATTAAACATCTTTAAATTGCGCATATATATAAATATTTATAAGTATAAAACACAATAATAGTAAATATAGCTACAACAGTGGGTGTTCATAAGCTTTTTATTTCATAAAAATTGTCAATTTATTATTCACTGCCTTTACGACTAAATGACAATTAAGGAAGGAATAAAATCATACAAAAGTAATTATGTCAGCATATATATAATGAAATAACATTAAATGTATCATATTAACACCATGAATTAGCAGAAGTTCTATTCATTCATATCAACTCAGTGGCCTTGTGGTTAGAGTGTCTGTCCTGAGACTGGGAGGTCCTCCCAGCTTGTCCCTCAGCATCAAGGGTTGGATTGGGGTCCCTGCAACATACTAGTGCCATGTCCAGGGTGTGCACTTTTGTAGATCATGCTGCCTGAGTCATGCTACAGAAACAGGAGATAGGCTCCAGGCCTCATGGCTCGGCAAGGCTTCTTACTTCTAATATTCATCCGTAGCAAATAGGTTACTATATTTTAATTACTTCTTTTATTCTATCAAGTTACATAATCATGTTGAGTAACACCTCTGAGATGATAATATGTCCAAAAAATAAAATCGTACCTTTGAAATTTCAACCAAACAGAGCCCATCATGTGTCAGGAGTGACTTCATTGATTTTCACTTCCTGAAAGGTGGCTATACCTGAGCTACTGGGAAACAGTGACATCTAGTGGAGGTTCTTTTTTGCCATAAAGTTCAGCATAGCTTTCAATAAGAAATAGTGACTTAAAATGTGCTCTACCAATTGGTCGACCAGGACCATTAATTAATAGGCCTATAAACTGGACAATAAACTGAGGTTTGATCAACACATTACATCTATCCATAAACGTTTTCAGCAAAGACTTCATGTAATCCAAAAGTTAAGATCACTATCTGTTGCCCCCATCTTCTATTATTACTATACAAAAGCATGTAATATTCAACCTGTTCTGTTGTACTGCTCAGAATGTTTCTTCACTATACTGTCCATGCCAAACAGAAATGAACTTTTCAGTATCCCCCATATTGCTTCCAAGATCATCTGACTTCCCACAACCACACTTGCTGATATGAACAATAAGGCCATCACACGTGCACGCTTATAGCACTCTCAATAACAAATGACTCTGATCATCCTCTGCATCGCTACTTCGTCCTCTTGCCATCAGGGCGAAGATACAGAACCTTGAAGTGGCACAAGGTTCGGTTTAGCAGGAGTTTTGTCCCCTCAGCCATTGCTGCACTAAACAATCTGCTAAACAATCGCCCCGTCACTAAGAGGGTTTTTCTGTGTATATAGTGGGGTACTGATGATCTGTCTTTGTGATGTTTGTGTTGTTATATGGTTAAGTGTTGTTTCTTTGTTTGAACAGACTGTGAAGACAAATTTCCCTTCAGGGACAATAGAGATTATTATTGTTATTATGTTAAACAAAACTGAACAATTGTTCTCTGTGTGGTTTAATTGTTTATCTTATAGTGTTCTTTAATTGTGATATTATCAGATATTAATATCCTTTTCATTTCCCTTTTTATATCAACACGATTAGTTTGCTGAAATTCAACAAGACATATACAGTAGTACACATGAACACTTTTGGTTCCTCCTGTATAGTAGGTAAGTGATACCTTTTGTTTAAAAAAAAAAGTTCTTTGTTAAAAGGTAAAAGCAATATATTCTGATAGTGTCTCTGTCTCTTCAGCCCTTATTAAACAGAAAATACCTTTCCAGGTAAGTGACAAACCTTCAGCTGATTGGATAAAACCACCCGATCTATGAATCCCCCAACACATGGTATCCCGACCTGAAAATGCACTTGTCATACTACAAAAGGCTACAATGTGTGGACCCTTAGCCCCTTAGACAGCACAACATATTTTTTATTTTATTAGTAAAGCAAACATTACAACCTTTTTCTGACATGTTTACCTATGAGTGAATGATGCTGCCATATTGACCACGCCTGTAATGAATGGTCGTACTGTTTCAGGTGAATGACTAGAAATAAACAACAGTACACAAAATTCACAAATCAGTAGCTGGTGGTTACATACTGATTCTGAATAGAATGAAAAACTGAGCAAAATGAAATACATGTTAATGTGATAGCAGGTGATTATAATTTGACATAGTTGTTGTCTGGGCTGTGAGCGGAAGCGTCCCCTTTCCTGGATGGGATTCCTCTCACGTTGACTCACTCTTCTGCGGAACAAAGAAGAACACAATGAGCATGGGGAAGTACGGTACAGCGATGCTCACATTTGCTTTTTGCATTCAATTCAAATTGCTACAGTAGCCAAGCAACGATTCACTTGTCACTGTTCAGAAGTTCCAGTTTCTAAATTGAATTAAAAGTGAGGCAAAATAAAGCAATAAGCCTCAAGAGGTTTGTGATTTTAGAACAGCTAAGGTGCATTGTTACCACATGATGTCACCTCAATGAAAATGAACTCAATCAATAAAAAATAACCATAACATACTAGTTAGGTTGTATCTAGCCTTGCGTAGCCAGGCTTACTCATCTGCGAAGAGAAAAGCGTAGTGACAATATGAGGCAGAGACCGTAAGTTGTCTTTTTTTCACAGTGCGGTGTTCCTGCAAACGTATTCCCGGCTGAAAAAAAAAACTGGTCTACGTCTCCTGCTCCATCGGTTTGCGCTTGCAATAAACAATATACAAACAAAAACATTGATTCAGGCGATGTTACACCTATTAAGAGCGAGTTAAGAGCTACAATCTATTTTTGTTTTTTCGCTGGGGAATGTAAACAGACCCGCACGGCATTACGTAACTTCCGTTAAACGCAGCCCTTCCGCTAGAAATCTTGGAACCAACCGGAAGGCATATTGTAGCCAGGGTGGGTTGTATCTGTTTTTCTGAAGGCTACAGTAGCTATATTATGATGATGAAACTGTGTAAAATAATATCCAAAATTATGTACCCAGAATATTGTCACCCTATGGGTATCGCATTCGCAAGCCCAACAAACACTTAAACACTTAACAATTAAAAACACTAGTAGGCCTACTGTTTGTACATATATGCATGCAATGAGTTGAGTGTTTGTGTACTCACCCATGACCTGAGAGTGATGGTTCGGCAGTGCCATCATGCTCTTCAGACCCACTAAAAAGGAAAAGAGCAGTTAATACATCCACACTACAATCACAGACACTGGTTATGTAACTCTTTCCAAACAAACACAAGTTCAGAAGTGTAAGTGTGTCCATGGGCTCATTAAAAAGCATTCTGCCTCTTCGAAGCGTGTCTAACAAGTGTTCTGCGACTGTTCCTCACCGGGGGAGAGCCCATCTCCCAACCCTCCGCACGGAGCAGGTCCTTTACGCAAGCTGTACAGGATAACGTCACCGTTGGATGGCTCCACACACCAGCACTTTCTCTTCCAGCATTGCTGGGCCTGGTACTGGCCCTGCTCATCGCATCTGGGACGGAACGATGTCCCGGCCACAGACTTCAGACCCGCGGCCTCCAGCTGACACTTGGTGGCCTGCTCAGAAACTGAGGAGAGAAGTGAAGATGAGAAGAAAGCTCAATGCTTAACTGAGTGTCTGAGTGAATGAGTCAGAACCTGGCACAGAAGTGAAATTGGGCTGTGTGTAAATTCAGTTTTTCAACCGTGGATGAAAAAGAGAAGCTATTAGGTTTTATACAGTAGCTATATAAGGTCTGAGGAATAGCTGGATGGCTCGAAATCAAACAAACTTTATCTTTGGAAGCAGCAATTTGCTGTGTGGAAATTTTCTTTCTTATGCATACTGTTTTTAGTCCAGCATCCAGCCTACACAGCCTCATATGTGCGTGCCCTTTTGGTGGTGTTTTAGCCTCTACTTCTACTTGACTACGGTCAGTACTGTAGCTGTCACTGAATTAAGAACAAATTCCACATGATCTGTTTGCATAGATAGTCTGACCTGCTCT
>NC_137833.1:35173501-35186001 GCF_963921795.1 Nannobrachium achirus | reverse complement strand
GGTTACTTCCTCCACCCCCTGCAGAGAGGACCCAACGACAGAGCCTGCTTTCTTCACCAGTCTGTTTAGGTTAAACGTGTCACCTGCGCTGTTGTTGCCACCCCAGCATGTTATACCAAAAAAGAGGACACTTGCCATGACAGACTGATAGAACATCTGTAGCATCCTATTGCACACCCAAACGATCTCAGTCTTCTCAGGAGGAACAGCCTGCTTTTCCCCTTGCTGTGAATCACCTGCGCGTTGTCCGACCAGTCCAGTGAACTATTCAGGTGTACTCCGAGGAATTTGTAGTTATCCACGAGCTCAACCACCTCACCGTTAATGGCACCGTACATGAATATGGTATTGATATGATATATTATGAATACAATTCAATTAAGAGCCTTTATTGATGGTTGTTTTAAACTATCTATTAAGTGAAAGTCATATCACTCTTCTTGAGTCTTGTACACAGCAGTGCTTTGTAGCCTAAAAAAGAAGTATGCTATGGTATCTTACAACCACACATAACCACGCAACCACACATAACCATGCAATAAACATGAATTCTTAACTTAGTTCACATCCCCCCATACTTGCTCTACCCCATGACATCACTGATGATGTCAGCCAATGTATAAACACATGACATGGTTGCCTTTTACACAATCTCACATTCACAGGTAGCCTGTGCACAGATATAAACAAAAGTTTATAATGTTAATAAAACATTTAAACATGGATAAAAAGTGTCCTGCTTGTGAGAAGATAGTGTTTTGGGCTGAGCAGGTGTCATCAGTGGGGAAGGTTTGGCACAGGTTGTGCCTGAAGTGCGGCCGCTGCAACAAGCTCCTGACTGTAGGGGGTCATGCTGAGCATGATGGAAGGCCCTACTGCCACCTACCATGCTACTCTACCCTCTTTGGGCTGAGAGGTGTGAATATGGGAGGGGCAGGCGCCTATATATATGATAGTCCTGGGATCAGCAACAGCCTTGCTGCTGTTGCTGCTGTGGACTACTCAGCACCCACGGTGGAGGACAAGACAGCCTGTGTACCTAAGGAACCAGAAGAAGATGAAGGTGCAGGCTCCCTTACTCCTGTGAACAACTACATCACTGTGGACTCACCAACCAAGTCTGAAGAGAAGAATGCCATTGTACCTAAGACACCTGAAGAAGATGGGAGCAACACCACTCTTTGGTTTGGTGAAACCCACCTTTGTGCCAGATGCAACAAGAAAGTATATTTTTCTGAGAAGGTGACATATCTGGACAAGGACTGGCATTGGACCTGTCTGAGCGGTGAAACGTGGAAGGCGACGCTGTCTCCTGCCATCCACGCAGACACACACAATCACATACACACGCACACACACACACATACACACGATCACGATCACAGGTAAATCTCCCCTTGATTCAGGTTGGATGTATCACTAATATTGTATCACAACAGCAACAAAAACAGACAGTCAATTTCTGATTGGCTGCCGATGTTAGCATCATCGGCTGTCAGAAGATCATTTACATTTTTTTGAGAAAAGGGTAAACTGACAGTAGAACATTAAACCTTTAACAGGCCTTCGGTTATATTTTATTTATATATTATACTATTTTAAACATTATGCTATATAATATGTTATACATTTTGCATGAATATGATCAATTTGGAATATATTTTAATTAAGAGCCTTTATTGATGGTTGTTAACTGAACGTCCTTTCACATCACTCTTGATTGTACACAGCAGTATCTTGTTAGCCTGGCGGTAATCTCTCGAGACAGCCTCTGATAACCGAGTGGGCGTTCCCTTTTCTTTGACGATGGCTAGCCAGATTGGCCTGGTGGTGCCAGCCTCTTTCACACACTTTGTTTTGGCCACCACCGCCAGGGGGTGGTGTTGCAGTCTGGAACCCCATGCTAGTATCTTGTAGCCTATGCATTCTTCTCTTCAGACTTGGTTGGTGAGTCCACAGTGATGTAGTTGTTCACACCAAAATGGGAGGGGACCTGTGATTTTCTGCCGTACTTTTTATTTCTGTTTTATCTATTAGTTTGGTCATTAAGGTCCACAGAATGAGAGGCCTGCTCTGCTGGAAACATCGCGAAAAGAAGTTATGGCCATTTGTATATTCACTGTCCCATTGACTATTTAAAAAAAGAAAAAAGTCTGCTTTAATTAGCATGTGAGGGGTCAAACTAGGGGTTCTTCGTGATTCTGAATCCATTGCAAGCATTTGTTTTGCATGAAAAACATTCCTTGGGCTAGATATCGGCCCCCCCAAAACAGTCAAAAGTGATGAGTCATCACTTTTTTCCACTTTTCACAGTTTTGGGCTGCCGAAAGTTAACCCAAGCAATGTTTTTTATGCAAAACAAATGCTCGCAATGGATTCAGAATCATGAAGAACCCCTAGTTTGACCCCTCACATGCTAATTAAAGCAGATGTTTTTCCTTTTTTATATATTTCTTGTGGAGTCAATGGGACAGTGAATATACAAATGGCCATAACTTTTTTTTCGCGATGTTTCCGGCAGAGCAGGCCTCTCATTCTGTGGACCTTAATGACCAAACTAATAGATAAAACAGAAATAAAAAGTACGGCAGAAAATCACAGGTCCTACCCTATTCCTTGAGCTTTTGGGCTTGTGGGTCCCCGGCTATATGGTGAAGTCAAACACAAATTAGCAATAGTGTGGACAAATAATATTTTCTGTTGTTTTCTGTTCTGATCAGACAGGTATTTTACCTAGGTCAATTTATGATTGGCTGTGTCATCAGTTGAATAAGATGATTTCTCATTGTTGTCAAAAGGGTAAACTGACAGTAGCGCATTAAACATTTAACATGCCTTATACGTTCTGCTTTATTAGTACTATAGGGCGAGACTATTGCTCTTGTCCATTTTTATTTCACTTTTTTCTGTAAACCTTTCTGATGGCTGTCTTGAACTATTTACTGTGTAAATTGAAAGCCTTGTCATGTTCTTGTGACACTGTTGTGTCTTGTAGTACTTTGAGTATTCATTTTATCCAACCAGTTGAGTTTTGAGCGGTGCTAACCGCTCCAATACGTGGCTTTGTGTGTATGACCAAATGTTTTTCTGATGTTGTCACATTATCCAAGTGTTCTTCCCAAAGGCTGATATTTGCCCCCCCCCCCCTCCCACTCACACACATATTTTCACATATTTTACCCACCACATGTGACGTCATGTTGGTCTATCATCATTATCATCAGTGCAGTAGCACTGCTCACTTCACACAGGTGTGATTTTTTGTTAAAAAAATAAATAAAGCGAAGCCAAAGGCTTGTGTGGATAATAAAGGTTAATACAGCTGTGTTTCAATCATCAGTAGACACTAATGTATTCAGACATTTTCACCTCATATTTGTGACATTAGCTTTGTGGATCATCTGCAAATTATCATGGTCATGAAAGTCCGACGTCCCATTACTCCGACGCGTGCGGTTAGGGTTAGGGTTAGAGATAGGGTTAGTAATGGGGAGAGTTGGACAAACGCAACAGACACATTTTGTAAAACAACAACAACAACAACAACAATAACTTGTAATGTTACAAGAACAAAATTACCAAAAAAACTAACCTCAATGAACACGACACATGCCTACGTATACTGTATCTCCTTTTATGGGCCATTTTGTCTCTGACGTTGGTTATCTCCATACATGGAGATACGTGCTCATCTATCTATAAATGCGAGAAGTCTCTGCGTGTGTGTCTGTCTGTCTGTCTGTCTGTCTGTGTGTCTGTAATCCGCGTATCTCGAGAACCGTTCGTCCCACCGGCTTCAGATTCGGCACGCGCGTTCCCCGCCGCGGCACGGAGTGCAGTGCCGGGTCTCGACCCGACCCGACGCGCGGTTTTCCCGAACCGGCGCGAAACGTTCGGAATCTCCTTATGCGGGGTTGATTGTTGACATCAGGCTGTTCCGGAGGAAATCGGCGAAAGCTCTGACTCATTGTGACATCACTTCATAAAAGGCTCTGACATCACGTACGCCACATGAGTCAACAAAAAATCTCTGTGAGTGTGTATGTATGTATGTAAGTAATCCGCGTATCTCGAGAACCGTTCGTCCCACGGGCACGCGCGTTCTCCATATATGGGCATAAAATGAATTGCAGACAGACAGATACAGATATCTCCATATATGGACATAAATGGACAGAGGCAAACAGATGGTCAAAGATCTCCATATATGGGCATAAAATGGACGCAGACAGGCAGATACAGATATCTCCATATATGGGCATAAATGGACACAGGCAAACAGATGTTCAAAACGGGTCCTATGACAACAGGTATAATGAGGTTTGCATTAAAGGGGGAACCGGCACTGTGTCTGCAACACAGTTGGAGGCACAGACAGATACTCCATATATGGGCATAAAATGGACGCAGATAGACAGATATCTCCATATATGGGCATAAAATGGACCCAGAACTATAACTGCAGTGATCTCCACATATGGACATAAAATGGACGCCGACAGACAGACAGACAGACAGACAGATACAGATATCTCCATATATGGGCATAAATGGACACAGGCAGACAGATGGTCAAAACGGATCCTATGAAAACAGGTATAATGGGGTTTGCATTAAAGGGCGGGGCATTCATTCCCTATTTACATTGTTCCGAGTTGGCCAGGTCGCCGACTAGACGCAGGGCGGCCCAGCTTCTAGTATACACACAAAGCCAGATGTAGGAGCAGCTGGCACCGCTCCAAAACAGAGCTACAAGTGGTTAAAACCTTGCATACAGACAGATTACAATCAGCAAAGTTTTGCAGACAAAAGGAGGATTGGCAAGTGGAGCTGCACACAAACAAACAAACAAACAAACAAATTAATAAATGTACTGTATGAGTGTTATAAGTTATAACATATTACATTGTTATCCACACATAACCAAATCACAATCTATCTATCTATATATTAGGGAAATCTACGTCTGTGTGTCTGCGTCTACATGTCTGCGCTGACGTCATCCAATGGGAAAACCCTTGAAAAAAACATGGTGACGTCATCCAATGGGAAAACCAATCAGAGAGGGGTAAAGGGTGATGTCATAATATCGAGACATTGGGGGCACGGTGGCGCAGTCAGTAGTGCTGTCGCCTCACAGCTAGAAGGTCCTGGGTTCGATTCCCGCCGGGGGACACTGTGGGTGCTGGGGGCGTGTTCCCTCCTCCGCGTCATCAGTGCCCACACCCTAGGTGGGGTTGGCAAAAGGGCCTTTCTGTGTGGAGTTTGCATGTTCTCCCCGTGTCTCCTAGGGTAGATACCCTCACAAAACATGCAGTAATCCTGGTCTCTATAAAGCCTCCCCCTGGCCAGCCGGGGCGCCTGATGGAGGGGAGTGGAACTGGTTGGAATAACGTGTTCCTTCCACGCGCTACGTCCAACCGGGGAAGCTCCCCCTGTCAGGTGATAAGAAGCGGCCTGCTCACTCCTCATGCATTGAAGGAAGCATGAGCTCAGTTCGGGGCCCTCCCCAGGTTGGCAGAGGGAGAGTAGAGCCCAGGATCACAGCTTAGGCAATTGGCACCGGGTGAAAAAAATGGGTTACAAAAATCGTGGGATAAAAATTTAAAAAAGATAATATCGAGACATAATACCGTATAAGAACCAACAGCAACATAGGAATCCATAACTGATGTGGTTGCTATGGGTACTGAAAATGGGCTTCCATCTAAAGGCATGAGAGGGGCTGTCTATGCCTGTAGCGTAGCATATGCCCACCTATGCATAGGTGGGCATAAACAGGCATATGTCCGATGGGATCCATCGGACAAACACATGGTGACGTCAACCAATGGGACAACCCTTGAGAAAACACAGAGTGATGTCATCAATCGGGTGATGACGTTTTCATCACATAAAAGCCAATGAGGGACCAGTATTCTTTGGGACGTTACCATCAATAAGTGCGACCTGATATAAACGTAGAGGGTGATGTCATAATATTGAGGCATACTGTATATAAGGGCCATGGTATAGCCATATGCCAGATGGACACAAACGAGCACATGTCCGATAAGCTTGAGGACTGGTGGCTTCACATTGTGAATGAGTAGTTTTTCAGCACCCATGGTAGTTATTCACAAATAAAGTTTAATCTAGAAGAATAATTAATGTTTCCCCAGGACTAGTGTGTTGCCCTGTTGGGCAACCACACTAATAGGCTACATTCTCAACCCAACCAAACTAATTTACCCCCTCCCCATACTTGCTCTACTCTACCCCAGTGACATCACTATGATAATATCACTGATGATGTCAGCCGTTGTATAAACACATGACATGGTTGTCTTCCAGGACATATACACACTCTCATAACCTGGTGGAAGACTCTGCAACAATAGAAACAAGAGTTCACTTGGTTATTCAACCAAAACATTTAAAACATGGATAGAAAGTGTCCCACTTGTGTGAAGACAGTGTATTGGGCTGAACAGGTGTTATCTTTGGGGAAAGCTTGGCACAAGTTGTGCCTGAAGTGCGACCGCTGCAACAAGCTTCTGACTGCAGGGGGTCATTCTGAGCATGATGGAAGGCCCTACTGCCACATGCCATGCTATGCTGCCCTCTTTGGGCCAAGTGGTGTGAACATTGGAGGGGTACTGGCAGGCTCCTATACTCACATCAACACCAGATATCCTGCTGCTGTGGACAGGGCACCCAAGACGACTGAGAAGAGAGATGTACCGGTACCTAAGGCACCAGCAAAACCTGGCAGAATCAGCACTTCATCTTTCTCTGAATCCAACCTGTGTCCCAGATGCAACAAGAAAGTATTCTTTGCTGAGAAGGTGACATCACTGGGCAAGGACTGGCATCGGCCCTGTCTGAACTGTGAAAGGTGCCACAAGACACTGAATGCTGGCAGCCATGCAGAGCATGATGGCAAGCCATACTGCGACATACCATGCTACGCTACCCTCTTTGGGCCAAGAGGTGTGAATATTGGAGGGGCTGGCTCCTATAAATATGATAGCCCTGGGAACAACAGCCCTGCTGCTGTGGACTACTCAGCACCCAAGGTGGAGGACAAGACAGCCTGTGTACCTAAGGAACCAGAAGATGAAGGAGCGACCTGCAACACCTCAGTGGAAACTCCTAAAAAGATGAAAACCTGGGTCCTCAAAGTGATGAAAAGGATCAGGTACCCTGTTGCTGGACGGAGGAGAGAAGAGCAGCGTTGCGGCGAAGACGACCTGTCGTGTGACGAAGCATCATCTGAGCTCGATTCAAAGATCGTCAGCACTGGCGCAGTCTCACATATGGATGAAACTCCTGTGACCTATAACAACACTGTGGACTCAGCACCCAAGTCTGAGGAGAAGACAGCCAATGTATCCAAGGGACCAGAAAAGGCTGGGAGCAATACCACATTCACTATCTTTGGCGATACCAACCTTTGTCCCAGATGCAACAAGAAAGTCTATTTTGCTGAGAAGGTGACATCACTGGGCAAGGACTGGCATCGCCCTGTCTGAGCTGTGAAAGGTGCAGGAAGACTCTGTCTCCTGGCAGCCACGCAGAGCATAATGGCCAGCCGTACTGCCACAAGCCATGCTATGCTGATATGTTTGGGCCCCAAGTGGTGAGCACGTGGCGCGGGCAGATACATCTATAAACACGGAGTCTGACCCAACCTTGAGCCCCCAACCCCATCCTCTCTCCTCTGTAACACTTTCTAATCATCCACCTCAGTGTTATCTGGTGGTGTCATTACTGGCATTTTGACCGATATGCCCATATAGATGGAGATCTGGTTGTCCAGGACCGCCCATATGCATATACTGATAACATCAAGGATCCATACATGAGCATAAAGGAGACAAGGACAGGCAGATACATAGATCTCCATATATGGGCATAAAAGGGACACAAACAGACAGAAGGGTACTGACAAATTTAAATCGTTCCTGACTGCCCGGTCTAGTTCATAATCTCAGATCCGCTGTCCTGCTGATCTAGTGAAACACAAATCAGTCTGGCTTGCCCAAATATGGAGTTCCACAATGATGTCATCATTTTGAACCCCCACCTACAATCACATATTTTACCATGCCAATATAAGATCATTCTCTTATTAATGTGGTTGCCAGTAGGGCAACCAGACTATTGTTTACGGTCAACTTAGCCAATCAGGAAGCAGCAAAAAGTATTGTAGATTATAGAGTAAGTCCATTGAGTTCAACCACACTCGCAATTCCCCGAATTGCATCTATTCTAGTTTTTATTATATATATTATTATATTATATTATTAGTGTGGTTGCCTACCAGGGGAACACACTATTGTTTATTTCTAGCTAAACAATCCAGACTATAAATAGGAAAATGCATTAAGTCCATTGAGTTCAATGGAGGAGTTGTGCAAAGTTGAGGATTGGTCGAGCTTCACATGACATTTTGGCTATCAAGCAACCATACTCGCTATTTCCCAGAAATAATAATAATCTTACCACCTTTGTATAATAAAAATCACACCCAATGTGAAGTGAGCGGTGGTCGTGCTTGCATAACGTCTTCAATTGGTAATTGGTGATGTAATACAGGCTACACACACACACACATTGCTATGGCAAAACGCTGAGGAAAACACATTGCTATGGCAAAACGCTGAGGAAAAAGACTAGGATATAGGTCTAGGATGTAATTGGTGATGTAATATGGCTACACACACACACACATTTTGCTATGGCAAAACGCTGAGGAAAACACATTTCTATGGCAAAACGCTGAGGAAAAGTGGCTACAGATAGGTCTAGGATGTAACTGGTGATGTAATGTGATGTAATATGGCTACACACACACACATATTGCTATGGCAAAATGCTGAGGAAAACACATTGCTATGGCAAAACGCTGAGGAAAAGTGGCTACAGACACACGCACAGCCACTCTTAGGAGCGGTTTACCACCGCTCAAAAATAACTATTAAAGCACAAAAAAAAACATTAAGACCAGTTAAAGAAATAAGACTAAAACTAGAAATACTGTTCCTACGAAACAGTGTTGGCTCGCATGCACCATGTATGGGACTATGGGCACAAAGATCAACCCTTTGGCTGCTCCTCATTGGCTAAGGGCCCTGCCTTTGTACTGTCTGTCATTTTTTTGTATAATAACCTTGGTCTATACATTTTTGGTATAACATACTGATATAAACATACTGGTCTGACTTCACGTGTTGTTTTTTATATCAGGTCGCACTTGTTGGTTGTAATGTCAAGAGCGCTGCTGATTTCTTAATCCAAGTTCCTTTCAAATTCCATTAGGCTTTGTACCCTGTAGGTGGGACTCATAATAAAGGAAGGGGCATGAGGCAACATAAACTCCATATAGGCCTATATACGTATTTTCTTGTAGCCCATGGTCCTGCTATTCTTTCCTTGTGGTATGATGTCCACACACTTTCACATTGAAAAGTCTTTTATTTGCCCTGATCATTTCCTAGTTGATCTACTCTTTGTGGTGGAGCTCTAAACCTCATAGGGCTCTCTGTCTGTAGAATGACTCGTGGCACTTTACCATCCACTGCCTGATTTTATGCCATTTTGCGTTTTCTTCAAAACACACTTTTTGCTACTCCTATATCCTATAGATCAGGGGTGGGCAACATCTCTTTCCAGAGGGCCATACTGACTTTGATAAAGTGAGTGAAGGGCCACACGTTGGACAATGGAAACTTGAAACATAGTGCTGAATTTAGTTAAAACTGCATGAATTTGATGGACACGACAGACAATCGTATTGCCTATTTTGTGTCGTGTCTTTAAAGCTTATGAATTCTTTTATAATTATGGATCCATGGCAGACTGGTTCACTGTTACATTATAAACATTTAGCATTTGAGTACATATGGATGGAATATGGAATGCAGTTTTACTTTAAATGGTACATATAGGTCTACGTATTAATTACTAATAATGAATTGGAGTTGCGTTGAATTGATTTCCTTAAAAGAACATAATGCTGCCTTTTAACATGTAGATTGTATGAGGTAATTTAGTTTTTCTTGAGGATTCGAGGGCCGTATTGAGATGGTCATAGGGCCGGGTCTGGCCCCCGAGCCGTATGTTGCCCATGTGTGCTATAGATTCTGTGTTCAACCTTTATGAAATGTGTTGCTAGATGCCTTTACAACAACATTAGTGAAGAAATAATAATATCCCTATTTAAATATGACAAGACCATAGGCTGCCATGAGTAGGCATAGCAGATGAACAGTGTGTGTGCACACGCATACAAGCGCACACACACACACACACACACACACACACACACACACACACACACACACACACACACACACACACTTCTACAATATTGCAAATCCCTATTGAACAATTGTACCGAATAGTGTAATAACACTCACAAACAATATAGCCTAATTTACTTCCCTATACATGGTCTACCCCGGTGACTTCACTGATGGTGTCACCCAGTGTATTACATTTAATCACCCAGTAAATAAAGAGTTCACTTGTTTCATTTGAACATATAAGGTAACATCATCATGTCTTCGAAGTGGTCCCACGTGTGAGAAGCCGGTGTATTTTGCAGAGAAGGTGACATCACTGGGCAAGGACTGGCATCGGCCCTGTCCTGCGTTGTGGAAAGTGCCAAAAGACCCTGTCCCCTGGCAGCCATGCAGAGCATGATGGCCTGCCCCTACTGCCACAAACCATGCTACGCTAGCCTCTTTGGGCCACACGGTGTGAATATTGGAGGGGTAGGCGCCAATGAGTATGATAATACTCCTGTCAGTGTCAGCAGCAACCGTCCTGTTTGCTCAGCACCAAAGGCTGAGGACTGGAGAGCCAGTGTACCTAAGCTACCAGAAAGACCTGGCAGCCGCTGCCAGCACTGCCGCTGGTGAACCCAACATGTGTCCAGGATGCAATAAGGAAGGTATACTTTGCAGACAGGTGGTCATCACTGGGCAAGGACTGGCATCGGCCCTGTCTGCGCTGTGAAAAGTGCAGGAAGACCCAGGCTCCTGGCAGCCATGCAGAGCATGGTGGCCAGCCGTACTGCCACAAGCCATGCTACGCTAGCCTAAACTGACTCCTCCCATCTAATGCTACGCTGATCTGCTGCTGTGGACGATATACTAGACCTATATACCGATATCGATAAACTGAGCTTTATAGTGAAAGGACGAACTTTACTTTACTACTGTATGTATTGTTTATGTCCCTCCCTGGCACAGTCCCATTGTACCTTCCAGTGTGTGTGTGTGTACATAACTGGCTTTGTCTGTATGTAGGTATCGCCCCATCCCACACAGGCACTTAATGAAATTAAGGCCTCTATCCACTACAAGACTTCACGTACAATCCAATTTCATCATTATTTCATCGGATTGTATGAGGATTTACACTACACGATCCTCTTTCTTGAAGATTATTGGATCTTGTGTCACGCTATTTGAGGTAGACCGTTCACACTACAAGACTTACCCTAAAGTCTTGTGGTGAAATGTGACGAGGAGAGGAGAGAGAGAGAGGGAGGGAGGGAGGGGCTGCTGCGTCTCTGTATTTTGCGTCTGATGATGATCCATGCTCCCTTAACGGTGGATAGAACTTTCTGTTAGTAAAATCCATCAAAAGTACTGTACAACACAACAGAAAACTATTGTGAACGTGACCTAAAGTTAACTTGTGTGGTTATAACGAAACGTTGAGGCACAGTTGTTTACAATGCGATGCAAATGCCAGCGGGGGTTTTGGAATGTCGATGTGCAGGTTTTCAGCAGTTTTTTGTGTCATGACTCCATGGTTTTCGCCTCCTGAATCCGAAATGTAATTTAGCTCGGGCGTGGATACATCTTTTCCCTCCTCCTCTTTCATGTTGCTGCACTATAGCCGCCTGCTGCCGTGCTGCGGGTGTTGTGTTGTAAACGATGATCCGCCATCGTGGCTTTTTATTGTGCACTGCACCGAGCACCAGGTTGTTTATTTGTCAAAATCGGGAGAGATATCTTGACGACCCGTGTTCGAAGATTTGTACCCCGCTGCGCACGGCTGATCTTTCCAAATTGTCATATTTTCTAAACTGTCGGGAGGGTTTTAAAAAAGCCTATTAACCATAATCGCCAGCCATTTCACACAGCGCATGAAAAACTGCACAGTCATGAGGCGATTTTGGGCTGTTTATCGTCAAGGTCATTGTGCACAAACTTGGTTAGTATGTGGAGGCCTCAACTCATAAATAACACCGCTCACTTCACACTGGGTGTGGTTTTACTTCTCGTTTGAGTCGTAACAGGTTCCTTTTACACTCACGCCATATCTTTGCTATTTTCTTGTCAAGTAGGCCTACGTTGGAATTTTGTATTTCTTTGCTAATTATTTTCTTCAAGTAAAAGAAAATAATACATGGCACTCGGTTTACACACATTTGCACTCATACTGTAGGACCATAATGGAAATAAGCTTTTTGTGTTTTATCCCTTTCACAGAAGTAGGCC
>NC_137833.1:35121517-35173301 GCF_963921795.1 Nannobrachium achirus | reverse complement strand
CGGTAAGCAGACACTCGCTGCCACAAATTGTTGGTAATGTCTGTTTATATGACTGCTGAGCTGACATGCACGTAGACTGAGCACAGTGGGATAAAATGTACATAACCTAATATGGAATGCACAAAACCTAATATTATGGCCATTCCTTAAGCAGTGGCATGTCTATAGCTGGCCACTAGATGGTGATAGAAGTCAAGCTATAAGTCCTGGGGTGCATGTCTGTTTGAACAGTATTTGATTTTTATTCTTGAATGCCATGCTGTTGATATAATGTTGTAATTACGAATTGTGTGTTTGTGTGTGTATGCGTGCATGCGTGTGCGTGTAGTGCCCTAGCGAAGAAGACCCAGTCTGTGATTCAGACCCTGAAGAAAGACGATGTTCTGACGCCTGAGCTAGAACACAACCTGAGGAGCTGCAGATCTGCTGATGAACTAGACCATGTGGTTGGTTGGACGCACGCACGCACGCACGCACGCACACACGCACGCACGCACGCGCGCGCGCGCGCGCACACACACACACACACAGTGTCATTAGTAATGACAAAAAAACAATGAGGCATATCAAAGTGTGACGTGAAGTTCACAATGCAGCTGCCGCGATAAACTATGCAAAAGAGTTGAGGGAAACCACAGGGCCATAAGTGGAGTTTTGATGTCTAGGGATGTCACTAACAAATAGTTTTGCTATCATTTAGCTGATTTAGCTCATGATTATTTGGTTAATTAATGGTTATTAAAACACATTTTATTACACACACAGTTTTGCATACTTTATAGATTCCATGTCTATATAGAATCTATGTCACATACCTGATCTAGAAAATAATATAATCAATAAACTTTGCTCCATCAATCCTATTTCAGGCTTTGTTTCCCCTTGGGACCTTGATCCTATATCAAAAGTAGTGTTGCCAGTGTGTGACTGTTTGTGTGTGTGTGTGTGTGTGTGTGTGTGTGTGTCCCTCTTTCTCTGTGCAGTACTCTCCCTACAAGAAAGGCAGTAAGCTAAGTAAGGCACGCAGGGCCAGGGAGCTGGGTCTGGAGGATGCTACTCTATTGCTGCTGAACCAACCACACACACTGGACCTCTGTGCTTGGGTTAAACCAGATACTGAAGGTAAGACATGCAAACGTATACAAACGTTGGACATGTGCACAGTAAAATCCTTAATGATGGGTGCTGGGGTGGCGCAGGGGTAACATTTCTGTCCACTACCTCCAAGACTATGGTTTTGAAGCCTCCGTGGTGCCTCGAGCATGCCGGGCATCCATAAGAGCACAATTGGCCATAGACATTCGTGGGAGGGTGGCTGGACAGGGAGGGCAATCTTTGTTTGTAGTTACTTATGTTTTTAGCATCATAGCTATACATGAAGGTTGATATTTCAACCATATTTGCATATGGTTGCCTTTTGCACTGCACATTCTTCTTTGCCTTGTAAATGATGTTACTGTCCTGTCTCTGTCTTGCGACATCTTCATCAAAACCAATTCCTGTATGCTTGAGATACTTTTTTTTGTTTGATTACACATGGCCACTGTGATTAAATATATTCACCTGTGTGCCTTCTGACAGTTTGTTTGATTGCCAGAAGAGGGCAGCAACAGTCCACACTTAGCAATGCTAATAATTTTCGCTTAGTTTAATACTGTGTGTGTGTGTGTGTGTGTGTGTGTGTGTGTGTGTGTGTGTGTGTGTGTGTGTGTGTGTGTGTGTGTGTGTGTGTGTGTGTGTGTGTGTGTGTGTGTGTGTGTGTGTGTGTGTGTGCGTGCGTGCGTGCGTGCGCGTGCGTGTGCGTGTGTGTGTCAGGTCTGTCATCAGTGGAGGAGGTGTCCACAGGTGTGGAGCAGATTCTGGCTGACATGATAGCCAAAGACCCAGAGACCCTCACCTACGTGCGAACACTGTAAGTACTCACACACATCTTCTCATTCCCTCTTTTCTTATCAACTTGTGTTTTATTTGTCACATAGAAATTTGATTAGGAAATGAATAGCTGTTGTGCACTGCCTGCCTCTATCGCCCTCTGTCATTTATGTTCAGTACATCGCATGTGCCTTAACTGAAATATTACATTACCTGAAATATTTTTCTCCATACAGTATGCCTTCCTTTACATCCCCCCACCCCCTTCGTCTCTCAGGTGTGAGAACAGTTATGTGACCATCCAGTCGTCCGTGTCCAGATCAGCAGTGAAGGAGCAGAGTCAGAAACAGGCTCAGGGCCAGGTGGGGCCGGCGGGCCCGCATAACAAGAATACAGCAAGCAAAGACTTTGACAAGTTCCACCTGTACCATGACTTCACCTGCAACATCCAGCGCATTCAGCCTCATCAGGTAGCACGGCCAGCCCTGTTCATTACTGAACTGGTCTGTCTTGTCATTGTTATGTCTTAAATCTTGTATTGATATTATTAATATTTAAAATCGATGATTCGACAGACACGCTTTGTCTATCTATAAAGAGTTTTTACTTTTGAGTGTGCTGGCATCTCACTAATACCCAGCAGCAGCACCTCACCAATTTACTGTATGTGTGTCCACTTTCCTTGATGCTGTTCGTTTAGGCTTTGTAAATCCAATAAACTGAAAACACGATTTGGAACAAATTATTATTTGTCCAAACTCCAAATTGTGAAATAGATGTATAGAATGGACATTTCCATTCATAAAAATGCTGTGCTTCCTTGTCAAACACAGCATTTGTTTTATATGAAAATATACATTGGATATGTGGTACTCACACTTGTATAAGTTTCATTGGGTTCCCTGGAAAAGTAGGTGATTGTGAACATGGAAGTAGGATGCTTATAGTTATAAGCCATTTATACTTTGATATCTATGCTGAAAACTGAAGCTGCATCAGCGTGTCACAATGAAATAGATGAAGTAGCATACTCACAGGCCACGTATATCAGAGCCACATCATATGAACTTGAAAAGACATACGCACGTATGCACAGACAGACAGACAGACAGACAGACAGACAGACAGACAGACAGACAGACAGACAGACAGACAGACAGACAGACAGACAGACAGACAGACAGACAGACAGACAGACAGACAGACAGACAGACAGACAGACAGACAGACAGAGCTACACACCTCCAAAGTTCTAGAGCTGTTTTCTTTAGACTTTTCTGTGGGTTGATTGGGTTCCAAATGGCCTATTTTGCTCTTACCCCAGCCAGTCATTTTTTGTCAGTTCAGGTTTTCTTTGCTTATATACAGTATGATAGTAGAGAGACAGGAAATTGAGGGCAGAAAGAGGGGCAAAGACATGCAACACAGGTCTCCAGCTGGAATTGCACCAGGGACATTGTAATGTTATATTGTAATGTACTTTCTCTCACACTCTCTCTCTCTCTCTCTCTGACACACAAACACACACCTCACTGCATGCCACTTCTGAGGACTAGCTACGTCAGCTGCGGTTAGCCTCCTCTCTTGTTCCTCCGTTTATCCTCTCTCTCTCTCTCTCTCTCTCTCTCTCTCTCTCTCTCTCTCTCTCTCTCTCTCTCTCTCTCTCTCCCTTCTCCTCCTTTCTCTCCCTCCTCCTCTCCCCGCAGTGACTGGTGCTTTACTCAGAGTTCATGTGTCACCACTGCTTCCGTCAGCAGCTGGCTGCTTCTCCGCTGCCACCACCACTGTGCACACCCACACTCTGACAGCCCTGCCACTGTGCCCCACAGACACACAGACACACACACATGCACACCCTACAATTCCCTCTTTTAACATATGTGACATGTCCCCTGTCGACATGCCATTGGATTAGGAGGCTTTGATTGACAGATGCCCTCCCGCCTTGACAGCTACTGCTGCCAGGCCTCAATGTGGCGGGCCCTCAGAGGGAGAGAGAGAAAGAAAGAGAGAGAACATGATGAGTGATGCATGGGGTACCTCTTGGTCCCTCTCTCTCTCTCTCTCTCTCTCTCTCTCTCTCTCTCTCTCTCTCTCTCTCTGTGAACCTTTATCCCCCTCCCTGCCTGTCCTCTCTCCACTCCTCCTTCCTCCACTGACTCCTTCTCTCCCTCCTCTCCTCCGTTCTGCTGCACTGCGTGTGTGAGGCTGTTAATTCGATGACGCGCCCGTTGTCATGCAGCATTAATCGAGCGCCGTCCGTTTTGCCCCAGCTTAGCTGCGGGACTGCGGCTAAAACAAACCTTTTCTAAGCTCAACGAGTTGTCAGGCGAGCGGGTGGGGGTGGCAGGTGGGGGATGTGTTTTGACAGGAGGCATGTGTGTGTGTGTGTGTGTATGTGTGTGTGTGTGTGTGTGTGTGTGTGTGTGTGTGAGCGTGCACTCGCCCCTGCTCGCGTAAATGCATTTTTATTAAGGGCCCCCGCACACACCCTAGCCAACGGTTTGTTAAAGGCTATATGGATGGAGGGATAAGGAAGGGTGTTAGAGCGGGGGTGAATGAATGAACAGCTAAGCTCCGCGGCAGCAGATGTTAAAAGCTGTGGCCTTTGGTGCCAAGCGCCAGTTTGCCAGCGCCTTTTGGATTGTCAGGCATTTGTAGAAGAAGCACATGTTGAATTGCTTTGGTTGGCAAAGTGTGACATACTGTAAGACTTACAATGCCACATGATACAATAAAACAATGTTTGTTTAGCACATAGATTGCCAACTTAAGAAGTGAGTATTCATTGGATGCTTTAGAAATTCAGTGGTCAGTTACAGCTTATTTAAAAAATACATTATTTGAAAATAATATACTAGTTTTCCCTGTATGGTGTGGACATTTAGGCTACAACACTTAAACATACAGTAGAAATCATAAGAATCCTAAGACATTTAAGTCAAATGACGTTGTGTATGTTTTTCCATACTGTGCACACATTCTGCTCAGAAAATCCCATATACTGGTATGTCTGTCTGACTATCTATACAATACACATGTGCGTGTGTGCGTGTGCACGTGTGTGCGTGTGTGTGTATAAATTGACACATGTAGTACTAGTGGAGATGTCAGATTCCATTGATTGATTTGATTTGAGGCCCAGGGCCAGTTGGTGGCAGGGTACAGGTTTGCCTCGTAGCTATACAGGGTCCGTGTGCTGCTGTAGTACCACAGTGTGGATTTGTTTGATTCCACGGAGGGAGTTTTTTTTTAAAGTGATTTGTGTGATCACACGGTAGCTTAGTGCTGCAGTTGGAGCACTGAGCACAGACAGAATAAATGGTAAACTGTTTCATCAATTAAACACTCCTTTTGATGAGCAAGTGGGAAGTACAATCAGTGCTGTTTTCATGTTTACATTTTAATTTAACTCGTACAAATGTAACCTAATGTAAGGTTTCTGAAAAAATAATTTAGTAAACT
Source organism: Nannobrachium achirus (assembly GCF_963921795.1). NCBI lineage: Eukaryota > Metazoa > Chordata > Actinopteri > Myctophiformes > Myctophidae > Nannobrachium > Nannobrachium achirus. Next base: position 35,167,964 of record NC_137833.1, on the reverse strand, counting down.
ATGTAACCAAATTTAAGGTTCCATTTTGTTACTTTGTAAGCTCACAACCTTTGCTCATAGATTCCGATTTTGAAGAAAAGAAAAGAAAAAATAATTAATTACATTTAAAACAACAATTCTCTCTCATCTCTTGCACACAAAATTGCTGTCTGAAGAGTGAGGTGTTCAATACTGAATGACCCATTCATAATCACATCAGACTTTGCGTGCAAGAGCCTTCAGGGTTACAAGGTTACAGAGGATTTTACTGTGTGCGCAATTAGGTTTCATAATACAACAATTAAGATGATTACTACAAATGTATGCAAATACATATCATTTCTGGTTGTCATGCAAATAGTGGTTTGTTTTTCAGTCAGTTATGTACCATCATACGAACAGCTATGGGCAGCAGCCTGAATTTTATAAGTTGTTTTATAGCACGAATTAGCTTTAATATGAGAAGAATGTCTACTAAATGAATAATATGTGTTAAACATATTATTAAACAATGCAATTTTTTCAATGTTCAATATTTATTTTATTTTTGCAGAATGAAAACTATTTTCTATTCTCACAATTATACAGAATATGGATTATGACAACCTACCAAGTCAGTCCTATCTCAGTTTGGAGATAAGACTTTAAGTTATCTCAGTACGAGGTGCTTTTCTTTAAAACAAGCAGATCAGGTTTATTATTTCTGCATAACGGCCGTTGGGGTATCTCTGCTCCCATGTTGTGCGTGTTTGTTTTCAAAACGCGATGGGAGAGACCGGGAGGAGAGGGAGAGAGAGAGAGAAATAAAATGATCTCTCTCTTTGAGCGCCACAAGTGTTTTCGTAGAGAGGGGTTTATCGTGGCAGGCCATAATCCCTTGCAGCGAGTGCTTCTCATCGATATTTAGAAAGTCAATATTGACCTGGACTCACTCTGCCTGAAGAATAACACTCAGTAAATGTAGCTTACATTCCTCATGTTTTTTCAATTATCCCACTGTTTATCAAGAGCGTAATATATTTAATATTTCTCTTCTATTTTCTTACGGCTCCTCTTGTTAATAACGCCAAGCCTAAAATTTGATCACCATTTCATCACTCTGTCTAAATTAAATGATCTATTATGCAGCTGACAGCGTTTGGCTGCCAAATACCAGTGAAATATATGTTCGTATCAGTGTGTCTTTATCTATGAGCTTAATTTAATAAATGAAACCGGGGTGTACTATTTCTTGGCTTTGCATAAACAAGTCTTGTCGGCTGTACACTTGTCATCAACACGAGAGCCTGGATTGAGTATTCAAAAGGTCACAGTGACTAATAAAGAGATATTGCACAGTCCTTCACATGCTGGGTCTATAGAACTTTGCCATTCTACAATGCTTAGGAGACCACTACTACTGAGAGAGGCTTGATTGTCAAAGTAGATAGATGGAAATTCACAACCAACAAAATGCTATTATGTGTTTAGATCCAGGGGAAGCTCTGTGTCTCCCCTTTGTCGGCACCCATTTCCTGGTTGCCTCTATGTTAGCAGAGATGAACCGCTCTTAGGTTGTTGGCTCCCCCTCCTCGGCCAGCAGATGAAGGCGGGCTCTCACCTCCGCTGTGTAGTTGGCCTGGAGTTCAGGGCTTCCCGCAAAGGCCTCCCAGTCGGGCCGGGTCCTTGGGGCGGTCTTAGGGACCCTCAAGCTCAGGGGCAGCCTTGTAGCGACCACACGGTAACCAGAGCCTACAGAGTCGAATGTGCTGTGCCTGTAGGACTCTGCATTCAAGATGGACTTCCTCCACTTCCTCCTTACCAGTATAGTCCAGCTGACTCATTTGCTTTGAAAAGAACAAACGTGTCTCAGATGCACATTGTCTGCCATGGTTCTTAGTGATATTTTTAAGTATGAAATAAGTTACAATGGAGCAGAGATGAAAGGTGTGCAGGTGGAGGTAGTGGTGTATTACATTGACACCTTTTTTAAAATAACGATATTCTTTTATCAATGTTTTATGGCATTCTTTCATCATACATCTTGTCTGTATTTTCTCTGAGCTTGTGAGATGCATTGAAGTTTGGCTAGATTAAGTTCTTAAGTGATTCTCTTTCTGCTTTGAATCCATGTGCTGCAGTTACATCTCTCTGACGTGTACCACTTCCGTTCAAGTCAACTTACTCATTGGGCAGACCAGAATGATGCATTGCTTAAGTGTCCTAGCCAGGGGTGTCGCACCAAATTCTGGGCCCTGGGTACAAGGATTCACTGCGTTATTTTGTGCTTTAACTATTGAAAAATAGCAGATATACAAGCACAGAGTGCCGCGCTGCGAGCTTGTAGATCCGCTATTTTTGAAAAATTGTGAAAATTTGTTCAAGTCTTTGAAGGTTTTTTGAAAAAGGTATGTTTCTATGCCAGTCAGCGGTGCTCAAACTTTTTCATGACGAGATTTGCACACATTTTCACGAATTTTCAAAAATAGCAGATATACAAGCTCAAATGCTATATCTGCTATTTTTCAATAGCTAAAGTATAAAATAATGAAGGACCCTCCACCTTGGGCCCTAGTAACTCAGTCCCACTCCCCCCCCCTTGTGACGCCCCTGGTCCTAGCACATGTGGTAATTTTACTGTAAGCACCTGCGTGCTTGTGTGTCTATATGTTCCATGCCTGAACGTGCATGCCTGATACGTCAGACGGATAGATGTGTCAATGACAGGATTGCTTTAAAGAAACGGCGTGAGAGAGAAAGAGACAGAGAGGGAGACCTGCTGCCCTCACTTGGGGGCAGATGGCGGGATGCTGGACAGACCTGTCTGCTCTCGTCAGGCTTTGGCTAGGGCTAAACCACCTGTCACTCCTGTGACCCATCTAAGCGTTTACACACACACACACACACACACACACACACACACACACACACACACACACACACACACACACACACACACACACACACACACACACACACACACACACACACTACCTCCCTCTTGGTCCTTTCAGATCATCTTCTGTCCCTCAACTCTGGCCCGAGCGGGCAGGAAGTCAGAGACATACAGACACACTTGGCATTGATTTTAAACAGTATGCTGTGAAGGACAGTGGCTGGCCACAAAGGAACACAACATGAAGAGCTATTGGTTAAGGCAAACACATTGCTGAGTATTTTTGCTTGGTGATGGGTATAGCTTTGCCTGCAGCAGGGATGAGGTTTGGCAACCCACCAATAGAGGGTTTAAATTACAGCGGGATTTAAGAAAGCAAAGAATATATTGAAAAAATACAGGGTTGGGCAGAAAGGACCATCTGTGCTGCCTAGGAATGCGTAACATGGAGACAACAGAAGTGGGTCATTCTGCTTGTAGAAGGGGATAGGGGTTGATGGATGGGACACAATCATTGTGGATGAAATGGCATGTTTAACCACGTTAACCCTGGTGTCGATGATTTAGGCATGTCATTGTTTTTCAACATCCTCTTTATCAAAATCTTCTAATAGCAGAAGTATGAAATAGAGGTTAAGTTGTTAGGGGAAAATTACATTTTTCAAACTTTCTTCATCTACATTCTATCAAAGTGTCTGCCATGTCCCTCGGCCTCTAAACTCCTTGTAAATACGAAATGAAGTTCTTGCATTCACTGTTCTTGAGTGTGACTTGAGTGTCACAATAGACCTGCGGTGTGAAGAGTTGAACTGTCTCTTCTTTTTAACATTCCAGAAAAGCCACCATCTGTTTGACAGACTGATTCATATGATTCATATGAAGATATTTTAAGACATTTTGCAGGACAAAAACAATAGAAAAACTATTTTCAATCCTCAAGGACATTGAAATCAAGCAGGTCTCTTGAGCTGATCAGTGACAACTGAAAGTCGTCTGCATGACTGATAGAAGGGGCTCCACAAGGCCCTTAAATCTGTAGATAATGACTGACAAACAACCAATTTCTGCAGTAACATTTTGAAATGTTCACTCCAGCGGCACTGACTGACATACAGTATAAAGTCCTGCTAAGTACTCAGACACTACTGTCACATTTTGTCCCCTGACAAACTGATGCCAACGGAGGAAGAAAAAAAATTAAAAAAAAATTAAACAGCATCACTACTAACAGTATACAAATAACAGAAAAGGCTTGCACACTGACAAAAGGACGTTGAGGCTTATTGGTACGCTTTGAGTCTAGAGTGCAAATCTTCCTACTTTATCTACTTGCAGTATAACCATAACCACTCAAGCCCTATTTTCAATAATAGCCAGTCTACAAGCTCATTTTTTTTCACACTCTATCAAATGTCTTAGCCAAAAAATAGCAGATCTACAAGCTTGTAGATCTGCTATTTTTTGGCACATGTTTTGCCCCAGGATAATGGATTTTGATTTTCGCGATAATATCGTAAACCGTGATTTCTTTTGTCACAATAATTGTGATATGACATTTTCATATCATCCCATGCCTATTTGACAGAAATCTTTTTCCTCCTCCCACCAACGGTATGCAGTGTGAAAAGAGACTTCAGCTCCTTTTGATGAAGATCGCAGGAGAAATCTCCTCTCCATCAAATGCGGCCACCCTGGGCGGGGACATGCTGAGAGAAGAGAAATCAAAATTTCAGCAGAATTCTGAGCTTACCCCTGTGATGCCATTTCTTTGAGTGAATAGGGTGTGTGTGCGTGTGTTCTACATGCATGTGGGTGCAGCACATTGATGCTGGTTTTTGATGAGTGGTAGTGGTTGTGGCATGATGTGTATGTGCGCACTGGGGAGGGGCAGGCCTTGCGGTGGCGGTGGCACGGTGGTGGCATTTGTCAGCTCTGTTCTTCCGCTTGGGCTCCAGATTGACGTCTTTTTTTCTTTACCCTGTGCTGTGGCGGGCTAAAGGTTCCCCACTGAAAAGGTCAGACACTTAGTACTGTTTTGCTTAACAGCAAGCAGCAGTTCCTCTGAGGGGGACAAGCGCAACACAACAGCAGGCCTGGCCACAGGATATAGGCCTTGGCGGAGTTACTTAAATGTGTGTAGAGATGGGATTCTGTGTTTGTCTGTCTGTGTGTGGAGGCAGTTGTGCGTACAGTGTTCGAATGGAGATGCTTGTATGTATGCATGTACACAGTATGCAGCTGTTCGTAATCAGATGCAGTGTACTACAGTAGGCTGGTCAGAAAACACTGAATCGGGGGTTATTTAATAACACCGACATAATCATCATGAAAGATGTGGAGCTTAACAATAACAATTGGGCAGAAAGGGTGTGTGCATTTTACAGGAGAGGGGTCAAGCGTATATTGCATTATTAACCATTATTCTGGGCACGTCATAGGGTAAACCTTTAAAACAAATTCACTAATAGAATAGCTTGTAAATCAGCTATCTTTGCTATTCATTGTGTGACCAAGTACAGATGAGATGAGAAAATATGACTTGTCTAATGTGTCTAACGTTGTGTGTGTGTGTGTGTGTGTGTGTGTGTGTGTGTGTGTGTGTGTGTGTGTGTGTGTGTGTGTGTGTGTGTGTGTGTCTGTGTGTGTGTGTGTGTGTGTGTGTGTGTGTAGACCCTGGCTATTAATCGAGGTGAGAGTCTGAAGATTCTGACAGTCAAAGTGAACATTCCAGACAGGGTGAGGACTGACTTCATCAGGTGGTGCCTCAGCAACAGGTCAGAGTCACGCACACACACACGCACACACACAAATGGATTCATATAAATTCACAAAGGTTGAATAATCTGTTGAATGTGTGTTGTTCGATCGGTTAGTGCAATCCAATTTTCTGTGCAACTTCATGCACCCTGGAGAATTAACTGTACGGAATCAGGTGACCGCATGGCAAAGTGACAACATGACATAGCGGCTGTGGTTTCGTGAATCACAACCCTGGTATCCTTTCGTGGCAGTGTTGTTATACAAAAATGATATATTTTTTATTCTATTTTTGCAGGTGGAGAACAAAGACCTTTGCAAGAGAGGAACAGAATAAAATGATTGAAAATGCCGTGGAGGACTCTTACAAAAGACTGATTATACCTCTACTCACCAGGAGCTACAGGTGTGTGTGTTTGTTGAGTGTGTGTGGGTTTATATAATTACCGTTTACTTAGTTCATTCGTTTGCTCACATAATACAATGAAAACACCAAAACTGTTAATGAAACGATGAAAAACAAAAAGATACGAACAAAGTGTGAATGTCACCTTCAATTACTGTCTGTAAATATTCTATATGTTCTCTATATATATTCAATCTCTCTCTCTCTCTCTCTATCTCTCCCCCACTCTCCAGGTCTAAGCTGACAGCAGCAGCAGAGAAGGAGTCCATAGCGATGTTTGTGAGGAATCTCCGTCAGAGGTTACTGGTGTGTCCAGTGCGTGGCTGTGTCATCATGGGGGTGGATCCAGGCTTCAGACACGGCTGCAAGCTGGCCATCCTCTCCTCCACTGGTAAGGACACACTCACTCACACTCTCTCACACACACACACACACACACACACACACACACACACACACACACACACACACACACACACACACACACACACACACACACACACACACACACACACACACACACACTTGTAGTTGCGTGCTCACCAGAATCCGATCCAGGGACCACTGGCTCCCAGTCAAACAAAGAATAGATTTCAAGATAATGATCGTCTACGGTACCTACAAGGCCCTCTGCAACCAGGCTCCCCGCTACTGCTCTGACTTCCTCCAACGCCACGCCACACGAGTGGCCATCTTGGAATCAATGCATTCTCACAGTCACACCCAGTATTTACTATCTACCAGTAAGACTCCCTAAACGGGAGATAAGCGACCGTTGGTCGCTTATCTCCACAAATAGGCCAAAAGTTTGTTTTACCAATTATCAAGACATACGGGCAGTTGACAGTTTGCCATGGTTACTCATTGAAGTTGAATCTCCATATATGGAGATAACCTACGCATCACACTAAGTCTGACCTCACCAGCCCATATTTGGGCATGAGCAACTTATGTCTCCATATATGGAGATATGATGACATCACACAGTCCTCAGCCGATGATGTGGCGTGATGTCATACAATACACAAACGAGCCCTACAGTATAAAGGGGCAATTCTTGCCAGGAAAGAAGCATTTCTTCGACTCAGACCTTATCGCCAGGGTTGGCTTATAGCAGCTGTCGGTAGGACCATATATGGATTCTGTTAGTGTGGATCTCCTAACAGGGCATCATCTGGGATACAATCCCTTTTATGCCCATATATGGAGATCCCTAACATAATCCCTTTCATGCCCATATATGGAGATCCCTAACAGAATCCCTTTTATGCCCATATATGGAGATCCCTAACAGCATCCCTTTTATGCCCATATATGGAGATCACTAACAGCTAACAGAATCCCTTTTATGCCCATATATGGAGATCCCTAACAGAATCCCTTTTATGCCCATATATGGAGATCCCTAACAGAATCCCTTTTATGCCCATATATGGAGATCCCTAACAGAATCCCTTTTATGCCCAGTTGGTTGCTAGGGTAAAAAAAACATGGTTGCTATGGTAAACAGTTGGTTGCTAGGGTAAACAGTTGGTTGCTAGGGTAAAACCATGGTTGCTAAGGTGGTTGCTAACGTACACTAACAGACCAGCAACAACAGACTGTTGCCACAGCAACGTACACAAAGGTTTGTGTACACATGTGGTGTGATGTCATACTGAAGATATATGACATCACACCGTACACAAACAAAGGTGTGACGTGTGACGTGTGGCGGACGGACGGACGGACGGACGGACGGCCGGTGGAAGTTTTGGTAGTAAACTGCTCCCTAACGGTCGCAATGATGAGTTGGGCAACAACTGACCAAGCAGCAGATGTTTGACATGACAGGTTTCCTATCGTGCCGCATTGTTGACGTGGTCGGTGTGTCGGTCATCGCGTCGCTTGGCACGTGCACTCACTCGCTTGGCTATCGCCTCGCTCAGGAATGCCCCACGGGAGTCTAGTCCGCTTCTGATTGTGCACCCGCCTTGTTTTACTGTTTTTATGGATGTTTTTAAGAGTGGATGTAATGCTGCACATTGCAAAGCGCTTAGGAGAAAGGTGCTATAGATGCAACATTTACTACACAGCGCAATAAGTTTAATTTAGTTGGGATAAAGCCTGAAAAACAAGTGTATAGGTATACAGTATGTGCTATGTGCATTGATGCATGCCCGTATGTGTGTGTGTGTGTGTGTGTGTGTGTGTGTGTGTGTGTGTGTGTGTGTGTGTGTGTGTGTGTGTGTGTGTGTGTGTGTGTGTGTGTGTGTGTGTGTGTGTGTGTGTGTACTGTATATACACGTCCTGAAACGCCAAAGGCTGTAAAGACAGGATGCCAGTTGACATGGCCTCAGTGGGTGGGCTCTGCGTGTGTTGTGTGTATGTGTGCGTGCATGCTCTCAGTGGGTGAGGGTTACCCACAGCGTAGGGGTTGGTCCCTCCCTCTGGGCAGCTGATTGTCTGGCCCCCCCACGTACACACACCATGCCAGGCCCAGCTTGTCGGTAACAGGTCTGATGGTACCCGGTCACATGACCCCCTGTCAGAGCTGTCCAGTCACATCTCTGGACATGACAGGAAGTCAGGGTCTGTTTTTCCTGTGGCGGGTGGGACTGTCAAAGCAGGAGAGATGGAAGGGGAGTTTGGGTGTTATTTCATCATCTCTTATATCTCTTTAGACCATGGTGCTTTCTATTATTTAGATGATACACAATAAGCCTAGTACAACAAGCTGAGAACACACTTTTATCATTATTTCATTGTTTTCTTTGTTTCAGTGTCAGCAGTAAGTGGCTATTATATTGTTTCTTATAGATTTTGTCCAAACATCACGCACATCGGTACACATTATTTCTATAGTCATGTGATCAAGATGGATCTTTCTGATTTGTCATATTCCATCCTGATTGGAACAGCAAGTGGGCCAGCAATTTTGAACATTGCTGTCTCTTTCTCATTATTACTCTTTCTCATTATTTACAGTACATGTCTTTCTGTCCCTGTCTCTCTCTGTCTCTCAGGTCAGATTCTTCATACAGACATCATCTACCTGAACTCAATGCACCGACCAGACCAGGAAAGTGTGGCAGACAAACTGCGCCACCTCATGATCAAATACAGGTACTGCAGCTCATGGGTGAGGCTTATTATTCATACTGTATGCATTTGCAGTATATTTACTGACCATTTTGAATGCGGTGCATGAAAAAGTAGGTAATCTTTTTTAATCTCTAATAATGTACACAAATAAATGAAACCAAAGGGACCGGTTCCATTTGTACACTTTTGGAGTTAAATGAACACAGAGAATTCTGTGTACAGTTGGCATATGATACGTACTATTGTTGACTTTTTCAACAGGGTCCCTAGACTCCCTACACCCTACTTTTGTAGTTTTGATGTACTACTGTAGGAACTAAATGCCCTCTACTACAGATAAACAGGCAAACCCCACACATAAGAGGAAACCCCACTTACACTGGGCGAAACCCCACCCAGTGGCACTTTCTGTTCTGTGTTCCTACTGTATGTGTCACTTTGTTTGTTTGTTTTTATTTTCACTTACAAGAACATTTAAAATTACAAATTAAAGATTCAAAAAAATGTGAAGGAAAAAGCCTAAAAACCCTCCAGGGGCTTGAGAAGTGGCATTCTCTGGGAATATTTGTACATTCAAAAGATAAAATGAATTACAACAGAGTAGAATATACGTATATAAACATTAATAAACATGTCATACAGATAAAAAAGATAAAAAAGAAATGAGGAAAAAAACAAAATATAGAAATGAAACAAAATGAAAAAGCAACAATAAAGAGTCAAAGACACACACAAAATAAACCTCTAAGGAAAATAATGAATGGACTTCACTCCCTCTCTCTCCTCCCATCTCCAGCTGTAACAAGGTGGTCATTGGCAACGGGACGGCATGCCGCGAGACGGAGTCTTTGTTCGCTGACCTCATCAGCAGGCACCACTTCCACCCATTGGACGTTTCGTACTGGTAAGACACAATGTAAAAGCGGGGGACACAAATTCATGTTGAGACCCGCTTTGTGAGCTTGTAGATTGGATATTTTCAGTATTCGTCATATTATGACAAAGTATAATATTGCTTAAGTGGCTAAGTAGTTGTATACAGTATATTTACAGAGATGTGCCCATTGCTTTATTGCTTATTTATCTGACATATTTTATCAGCATTTATGTTCAATTTACCACAACAACTGATCAATACATACAGATAGACTTGAGGACGTGAGGTTGGATTATGAGGGAAACAACAAATGCCGAGCAACAACGTGTATATCACATACCTTTAACCAGAGAGCAGTTCAGGAGGTAGAGCGACTGTTTAGGAACTGAAAGCTTCCCGGTTTGATCCACACTCAGTTTGCTCAAGTGTCCTTGAGCAAGATACTGAACGCTTAATAACTGTTCCCAATGAGGAGGTTTATGCCGTCCGTGGTTGCCTCTGCCGTGGGTGTGTGAATGTCTGTATGAATGGGTGAATATAACAACACATATTGTAAAATGCTTTAGATAAAAGGTGCTATATAAAAGCTGAGATTCCCTCAGGTGCATGGAGGTAGTCTGAAAAGGTGCTGCTGGCATTGCCCATTGGCAGCAATACTGGCGTTTTCTACTCTTGTGTTTTCTCTTGGTCCTTTCCGGTTTCGATATATCTTTGGTTAATTGCCCATAGATTGGTTAAAGAACAGAGGAGAGAATAACGTAACGAGAGAGGTAACGAAGAGCAAGAGAAGGAAGACGAAGAGAGCGAGTGATAAAGATGGAGATTGAGAGAGAAAGAGAGAGAGAGATATGGCTGCAAACGGGAATGTGTCCCTCCAGCGAGTTGCATCTATAAAAGCCATCTGGATCTTGTGGGCTGCACAGCACACAGCACAACACGACACAAAGCAACACAACACAATGCAACACAAGACAATGACAGACCAGAATCTGGGTCCAAGCATAATAATAACAAGGTTCTCCCTGTGTCTCTACTCACTTCCATGTGTGTTTGTTGACTTGAGGTTTAGTTTGGGACCACAGCCATTCTGATGTGTGTGTATGTGTATAAGTGTAATATGTGAGATCCACTGAAGTCTGATAGTGTCGCTCCACTTCACTTCTACCAGATCCAGTTGTATCAAAGCCAACAGACATCTATTTCTGCTGCTGAGTGATTTATTACAAACACCACATTCACCGCATGCACCAACTCACACATGCAGTCACCACATACTGTACTGTACATACACAGTCACCATTCAAATGCACCCGCACACTTTAAACACATGCACACAGCAGCAGCACCACCACCACCACCCCACACACACACACACACACACACACACACACACACACACACACACACACACACACACACACACACACACACACACACACACACACACACACACACACACAGTTACAATTTGTTTGTCTACACACAGGGAAAGCATACAGAGACACAAATATATTAGGTGCAGTGAAGGAATACATTCACAAACTCATGGATATGTAATATGATACAACATGCATCACTCCGCACTCCGTGCGCACAAGTAGTAGTGGCGGTTCCGCCATACTGTATATGGCAGCAGAGACAGCACTACTAATACTTTGCCAGCCTTTCTGCCTCGTCTTTGGGCTTCCCAAGTTGTCGAAACTCTCCAACAACCAGCCTGATGTTGATCTATTATAGCTGCTTGTAGGGCTGTCAAATTATTACATAATCGTCAGATCGCAATTATTTGACATAATCTCGATTATTTTTCATAATCGTCATAATCATTTCCATGTTGAAAAATGTTCATGTATTCGATGCAACGCGTTGTGAGCTTGTAGATCTGCTATTTCCACTATCAATTTTCTTTTTTAAGTATAAAGTTGTCAAATATGTCAGTAATTTCTTTGTATATTTAGGCTATGTGAGTATGTGTCATATCTACCATGTGCAACTTGAAAGCCTAAAAGCCAAACCGAAATGTAATTGTCAACGACAAAAACACAATTAAATCGTTAATCGCAATTATTTGAGTGACAATTAATCGTCATGTATAATGTCATAATCGTGATAGCCCTAGCTGCTTGGTGTTAAAGCGCACTCTACAGTTGTTCTCTTGGGCCTGGAAGTCCACCCATTGCTGTTCCGACAGCGGACGGACATACAGTACTGCTGATAGGCCACCGGGCCTCTCTTCCTGGTAGCTGTTCACGGTAGTAGCATCGGCTGTTGGTATATTCCACACAATCCACACCACACCACACCACACCACACCGCACCGCACCACACCACACCACACCACACCACACCACACACTCAGACAACACAGACACAGCAAACCCTTTAGGTCATTGCTTTTGTGCAATAGCTCCAACACTCAGTCTCTGTTTCCCAGAACAGAAGCAGTCATAGCGAGGACTCTCAGGCGTTTATTAAGTTAACTTCCACTTGATTATTTTGACGACAGACCCCCTACTCCCTCTAAGCGGACTCCAGCACTTAAGCTAGTGCCAGAATTCCACATCTTGATGCAATGTCTGCCTTGGTTTTCATTCCTGTGGCGAGGCTAATGGCTTTGCTTTTAGCAATGTGACTAGTAAGAATGTTTGGCCTCGTATTTGATGTGGCACTGCATCGTCGACTGTCCTGCTTCAACTATTAATGGCGCCCACATTCACCAAGCCCCCCTTTTTTTTTAAACAACTGTTTATTTTTATATTTTTTATAATTTATTTTTGTAGTTTATTCATTGCCAATTGCCCTATTTTTATGCAGAGCCTGTCACTGCTAACCCGTACTGTTTGGTCTGGGAAGGGTACCGACAACCGCACATCTTTTCCAATACACATAGTCGCCAGCTGCTTCCTTTCATCTGACAGTGAGTGCTTTCACCAGGAGGTTGTAACGAGTGTGGAGGAACATGCTATCTCTCCCAGTTCCACTAGCCTGATCAACCTGTAAGAGTCACTAGTTCAGCGACAGAGGAATTGTGTTATTGTGCCCCTGCACCTACTGTACTCTTTCACTACGAGAAGGAGGAAGAGGATGTGAGCATCCTCTTCCTCCATAGGCGTGCAAAAACAAAGAACGGCATGGACATTTTATTATGATAAGAAAAACAACATTTCAGAACTCGCTTGAGCTGTTGTATGATTGCTGCTGTTATCGCATACGAGAGCATCTTTGAGTCACTCCAGTCGATGGTGTCTGGATGGTATTGGATTTAGACAGGTCTTTCAGTATGTACTGTATAGTGTATGCATATGCGTGTTTGTCTGATGAAGAGCTCATGGTCAAACTGTTACATCATGGTCATCGATATGGAAGCATTTTATAGTGTTTGGTCTTCTATCTGTCCAGCACATATATTCTTGATGTGTGTCCTTTCACAGTTCTTAGTTGTGTGTACCTGTGTTATTGCATGCCTGTGGCATTGACTTAATATGATATAACACTCAACTTTATTATTTCCTTTATGATATGGCTGTCAGCAATTAGTGAAGAATTATTCTCCCACAACTTCAACCTAAAAAGGACATTGTAGCTAACCTGTCCTAGTGTAGCCGATGTGGGCTATCCTCATTATCCATCAGTGCATCAGTTTGGAGTTCCAGTGTCCATGTTAGGAAGTCTATTCTTATTCTACAGTATATCTTCTGTCCCTCCCAGTGCACTTCACATCCTTTCAGACACACCGTATGCTAGTGTTGTGCTCACTTTTCAGAAATGCAGACCAGTGCCAAAAAGGTATGGAACTCATAAAGGCTCTATATCCCGTTTTATGTTTAAAGTGAACTCTAGAACTATAGATTGTCCATAAAATCACACTTCAGAAAGAGCACATCTTTGTTAAGGGTGTAGGCTCTCATTATATCTTTATAGCTTTCCCATTTCCTTCACTGTGATGTCTGGGATTCACACCATTCACCCCTAAAGAGTCTGTGATGTGGAATCACTCTACACATCAGGCTTAGATATGTGTTCTAGATACTGTATGTGCCATCTGGGCTGTGTTAACTAAAAGCTTCTTCCTATGGCATAATGTTTTATTACATACTGTAGTCCCTGACACTCTAGCTGCTAACCATTAGCCAGTGGTGTAAAGTAACTAAGTGCATTTACTTAAGTACTGTACTTAAAGGGATATTACACTTTCAAAACTTTTTTTTCGTCTAATCAGGCTTGTATGAACACCCTGAACAGTTTTTAATTTGCTTCATTCAGTATTTAGATATTTGATGTAAATGTTACCACCTCCAACACGCCCAGGCCCTCTCCACATACACACCCATTGTAACTTCAAACTCCATTTTAACCATGATAGATTCATTAAAAACACCCATTATTTTTTCTGGTGACTCATAATACCCTCCTAATACGTGAGCAGACCGTGTTTTTTCAATAACCTTTTTCTTTTATTTTTAATAATTCTTTGGGAAAATGGAAAACATTAAATACAATAATATTTTATTGAAAATAAATGAAAAAAGTTATTGAAAAAACACGGCCTGCTCACGTATTAGGAGGGTATTATGAGTCACCAGAAAAAATAATGGGTGTTTTTAATGAATCTATCATGGTTAAAATGGAGTTTGAAGTTACAATGGGTGTGTATGTGGAGAGGGCCTGGGCGTGTTGGAGCTGGTAACATTTACATCAAATATCTAAATACTGAATGAAGCAAATTAAAAACTGTTCAGGGTGTTCATACAAGCCTGATTAGACGAAAAAAAAGTTTTGAAAGTGTAATATCCCTTTAAGTACAGTTTGGAGGTATTTGTACTTTACTTCAGTAGTTACAGGTTTCAGTACTTTTACTTCTACTCCACCCCATCTCAGAGGCACATGTTGTACTTTTACTCCACTACAATTATTTAAAGCTTTAGTTACTTTGCAGATATAAATGATTATAAAACATACATTAATCCACTTTAGCCCTATTTTATACCTAGGCTATTTGAAACTAGCCGATCTACAAGCTCACAATGCATCGTATCGCAACGCGTTGTGTAGATCTGCTATTTTCAAAGATGTTGTACTTTTGGTACTTTAAGTATATTTTGATTCCATTACTTTCGTACTTTTACTGAAGTACATTTTGAATTACAGACGTTTACATCTGAGTACTTTTTCCTCCACTGCCATTAGCCACTTGTAGCATACATTTTCCAGACTAGTAAGTACGGTATTCCATAAGTTACTAGTAAAAAAAAAGATATCTAATATAAAAGGTTCTAGTCACCTTTTTTCACATTCACTTTTATACATAATAATCAAAAAGATTTTAAATAAATGTATCATTTTAAAAGAAATTGAATGAACACTGGCAATTCATGTTCTAACGTTAACCAAGCTTCAAACTGTGATCAAATGGTACAAACTGCCTGTGGAGTTGTTGACTCCTGCTGCTGACTATGACTCCCATGAGGTCTGGCTCCCCTGCCGACTGACCTATGGCTGACCCTGACCCACTACCACCAGGAAGTCCTCATCACCACCGCCATGAGGGCAATAATGACAATGCGGCAGGGGTCTTTACTCTTTATGTGTCTAATGTCGTAGATTGACCTAATTGCTGAAGCGCTGTATAGCTGCGTGGCCCACTTTACACTTTGCGTTAACATGCACCTCGTATGTAGGCGGTAGGGCATTCACCAAATATTCAAATATTCGAATATCAAAGTCACTATTCAACGTTGTTCACTGAAGTCGAATATTCGCCTTTTTTTTTTTTTTTTTTGGTCAATGCCCCTGGTGGATGAATTTGTTAATGTTCTCTACCAGGGGTTCTCAAACCTTTGTAGGCTGTGACGCCCAAAATAAACATATTTGAACTGGGGACCCCCACCCTGACAAGCACTTGGAATTGTATGTATTACATTTAATGTGACTCGGTTCCACAGACAAATATTGTGCAAATAGCAGATCTACATGCTCACAATGTAGATCGGCTATTTTCACAATGTTCGCCTCTTGCTTACTTAATATTTGACAGTTTGGACAGTCCTGTCGAATATTCGACTATTCGAATACTTTGAGGTCAAATAATTAGAATACTAGAAATCACTATTCGTGAATGCCCTAGTAGGCGGTATGTTAAAGAAATGATCTTCCCTTTACAGTTGTACCTGTTATTAAAGTGTGTCATGGTGTATTTCTTTCTTTACATTTTATTTGTTTGCACGTATTGTTTGTCTGTATTTCTTTGTTACTTAGGGGTTTTAAAGAGTTAATCCGAAACATTAACTTTTTCTATGTCTATTTGTATGTCAAAATACCACCGTGGAACCCCTTTAAATGGCAGCCATGTGGTGGAGGGTAATCAATATTGTATCACATATTTGTGTGTGTGTGTGTGTGTGTGTGTGTGTGTGTGTGTGTGTGTGTGTGTGTGTGTGTAATTAACATTGAGGATTTTTTTATTGTGTGTATGAATTAATTACTATTTGATAATATATACATACAGTACCAGTGATGTCATTACGTGCGCATCTCGCATCAAAAACTCATTCAAGTCGCCCAGGGACTCATTCATGTCATGGTCCTGGGGTCCCGGGGATGCGCCTCCATTGGAGTCCATGTGCGCCTCCGTTGGAGTCCATGTTAAAATTATTTACCGCGTCGCGGTAAAAGAAAAGAAAAATTCCACTGACACCACCATTGTTCATGGGTGAAAGCATCCTACTTTACCCTACGTTAACACAAATAAAATCCACGTAGAAAGTCTTAAACAGGCGATAGAAACGTCAATGTTTTGATTCCACCGATGTCCGACGCCATTTTGCGCGCCCGAATTCATTAGGGGCACATGTTTTAGTAGTTTTAGTAGTTCTAAGTTCAAACATTAGCCAAATTGTAAAATAAATATAAGAAATAGGCAAACATTTTGAAAATAGCCGATCTACAAGCTCACAGCGCTCGAAAACATTGTACTGAGGACTCATAAAACTTTTCTGGGACCCATTTGAATGACCACCTGTGGGTCCCGGGACCCATTACATTGAAAGCCTAGTAACATCACTGCAGTACATAAACATCCAGATGAAGTTAGAGCTTAAATCGGGCCTAAAAAAGTCAGCCCGGCCCAACCCAGCCCGGCAGAACGTCAGCCTGGGACAGTCCCAAAGCCCGATACATAATTGACCATTGGAGACCGACACAGCCCGCAGCCTGACATAAACAAGCCTTTTTTCTCATTTGGTGATTTGTTAAGTCCCTTTCCAACTGTCTTTATATATATAAAACACATTGTAGCAAGCACTGAGACATCATGATACCGCGCTGCGTTTGCCTACAGGATTATAAAAGCCAGACCCAACCCAAAGTCCGACATAGACGTGACCAGTTGAGCCCGGCCCAGCCCGCGCTGTCCAAGTACAGTATGTGTACAGTACATGACTATGGTCTGTAAGTTACATCGTATTAAGCACACTTCTTGCGGAAACAGTTTGTTGAGGTTGTTTGGTGAAAACAAACAAACGCATTCCCTCGCCCCCATCTGTCTTTCACCTTCGACATTTTGCAGCTAGCTGAATGACAGCAACATTAACAATGTTAGGACTCTTCCCCTTAGTTTTCTTCTCTTCTCTTCTCTCCTTTGACAGTGTTGTACTTCATTAAAGACTTCGGCCTCATTTGCACCGTCTGCTTTCTGTCTCCCCCTGAGCCCTCATCATGTCACCCAGACACACACACATGTCCTACCCCATCTCTGCCTCTAACGCACCCCTCCTCTCCTTTTTTCTGTCTCTCTCTTCTTCTGCCTGGATGCTCAGCTAGAATGACAGCCAGGCATGGCAGCCTGCGGGACTTCCTTAACTCTGACTCTGTATGTGCACGTGCGTGTGTGTATGTGTGTGAGCATGTGGTCTCTGTGGCCACAATGAGTAGACTCATTCACTGAGTCACCCCTCTTGCTTTGTGGGGAGTGTGACCTCTCCTACAGGGAGATATCCTTTTGCGTGGCATTGATGGCATTCCAAAAGAAGCTAAACCGCATTGTGAGAAACAAACTGACAAACTGCCGCTGCATTTTTGTACTTTTTAGCTTGCAAAAAAGCACATCTGAGCGCATTGGCACCATACACACAATGTGTAGTGGAAAGAAAACAATGGCAGTATGATTCTCTACTTATCTGTGTTGAATGCAATATCAGTGATGCATATGCATTTTGAAAGGTGTCATGATTTGACCATGGTTAAGCTCCAGCTTTCTAGCATCCTGCAGGATGTTCTACATCATGGAGTGTTATGGAGGTGAAGGTGGGTTTTGATTGATTGAATACTTTATTACCATTTAGCAAATAGTTCAGTGGTACGATTATACATTGACGAGGATAACACAAAACGTTTCACTCCATTAGTTTTGAAATCTGTGTGTGCATATGCACACAGTGCCTACTGCTGCCTTTTTGGCAGTGCATTGCTGACCTTGTATGTCAGTGTGCCTTACCTCACTGACTGGCAGAGCATGGAGGCTTTGTCAAAGCACATACAGTATGACAGCCCTTACTGTGCCCACCGCCGGACAGACAGACAGACAGACAGACAGACAGACAGACAGACAGACAGACAGTGTGTGTGTCAGGGTTTCCGCTTGGAAATATTTTAGGCCGGTCACAGTTTGTCCGGCTTTGTCCGTTTGTACGACCAGGGTCACATTGGCCAAGCTTCGCGGGACGAAATTAACTCATAAATAGCACTGCTGAAGATGACTGGCAGGGCCTATCTGGAGCCTCCGCGAGTCGTCTTGCATGTGCAGTAGTGTCACCTACATGCACAACCCTGTGCGCAAGCTCTTGAGTCGAGCCCGTTGGTCGCAACTGCTTTCGCTTGTTCATGTTTTAGCCCTAAATTTAGTTGGATTGTCAATTAATTCCTCCCCATACACATTTCTGTGTTGTCAGTGCTGTTGTATCCTATACTGACTCTCCAGCCAGTGTGCAGCCCCCACTAGGAGGACACAGGGCCTTCGCCCTACTCTTCCCTCCCAACACTACTGTAGTAGTTGGAATGACCAATATCACCCTCCCTCACCCAAACATGGGCCAATTGTGTTTGCATAGATACCCAACAAAGCTGGATGCACCACAGTGGATTTGAACCCACAAATGGTGGTGATGGGCAGGGACTTCCAACCTCTTCACTGGTTCTTTGGGATGGCTGAGGTGCTACATTATATAAAGTAGCACCTTTTAAAGACAGTCGCTAACTTGCAATATAGCACGAGTGAGAGGAGAGGAGAGCAGACAGGCCTGACCTAAATGTCCGCCCTGGAAGGACATTGTGGACGTTACCCATATGTTTTCACCAGCCTGTGTGTGTGTGTGTGTGTGTGTGTGTGTGTGTGTGTGTGTGTGTGTGTGTGTGTGTGTGTGTGTGTGTGTGTGTGTGTGTGTGTGTGTGTGTGTGTGTGTGTGTGTGTGTGTGTGTGTGTGTGTGTGTGTGTGTGTGGTTTGCTCATTGAAGGATCACTAAGTGAAATGCCCATAACACCAATCACCCTGATCTGCGGACACACACATAGTGTCCTTGACTGGGGCTCACTACTCTCTCTCTAACATGCTCCTGGATGGGATGAGATCATATTGTAGTTACAGGCTTGCCGATGGGGAAGATTCTGTGTGTGTGCGTGTGTGTGTGTGTGTGTGTATCCTTGTCATGCCCTGTGTCCAGGCGTGGTCCTGGGGCCAGGCTGAGATGAACATCTAGTGGTAGGGCAACAGATGAAACTGTATCAGGGAGCAGGAGAACTGGCCTCACCTAAGGCTGTTGGGATGAATAGGCGGGCAGGGAAGGATGCGAGAGGTGGATTGATGGACAGATAGATGGCTAGATGGATGTAGAGGCATGGAAACGCCTGTGTGTGAGCTGTGTCTTAATTCCGGTGGAGGACAATGAGGCTCAAGGCAAGGTTATCCCTGTCACTGACATTATGGACTAATTAAAGCATTGCATCTCAACTGGTTTCTACTCTTTGCATTGATCAGTAAATCAGTTGGTCACAGTGTGTAAATAATAATGTAATAAAACACTAACACTTCTCTATAGTTATGTGTCTATAACCCCATCAAGTGTTATGCATGGCAGGGACGTCCATCTCCCTGAGTCAAGCGTGGGCCTGACTGCATACCACAGCATCTCAGGGTGGTGGAGTAGCAGCAGAAATAACTCCCTACTGCCCCCTGTCTAAGCTGCTTGCTTTCCTCACGCCTTGTCATTTCTCCTGAGCCAAAGCCAGAAGCTCCCTTGTTCAGCCTCCTCTGCCAGGACTTTGAGGGCCTTCTTCAGCTTGGAGCCTTTGATTTCAAGGGACTTTAGGAGCCGCTGGGTGGATACTCTAGTGTAGCCTCTACACCCGACTTCCACTGGGTAGGGTTAGGGTGCCTCTCCAGGGCTGCTTCTGAGCACTCGCTTGCCAGTTCTGAATATTTGTCCCTCTTTCTCTCGAAGGCAGCCTCCATCCCTTCCTCCCATGGCACCGCCAGCTCTACCATGATGACTGTCTTAGTAGAGGTGGACCACAGCACGATGTCTGGTCATAGAGAAGTTGTTGTAATCTCTTGTGGGAACTTCAACTGACAGTCTAGGTCAGCCCTCATGTTCCACTCTCCTCCAGCGTATGTGTCTATATATATATATATATATATGTTACAGTATGTTTGGGTAACTCAGGACGTTCATTGTAAGAGCGCTTGTTTTGTCGTTCACCACACACTAATCACCACCAGATGGCGACGACAGCCATTCACTAGTGCAGGCGCTGACGTCACTTGTTTGCGACTCTCTTTCTTTATTTACTAGCCTAGCTCGGCGGTGTTTAGCCATTAGCTTAGCCATTAGCTTAGCCATTAGCTTACTATGAGCGTTTATCGTGGGCTTGCCCAGGCCTTACGGCCTGGGCATAAATATAACGATTGCATTCACCACAGCTTCGTAACTCGCGCAGCGCTCCGCCGGCCGCGCGGCCCTGGCCCGCTCTTCGCGGCCACTCGCGCCTGCGGCGCTCGGGGGGCGAAGAGCAGGACCAAGGTCCGCTGGCCTTCGCGCCGCTTGCAATGTCGTGGACAATCGAGCCGCTCCGCCTGGAGGACGTTGTTGTGGCGACCGCTTGTTCCGCCCCGTGCCGCACCACGAGTGCTCCGTTTCTCGACCGTACTGTTTCTCTAACAAACCGTGACATATATATATATATATATATATATATATATATATACATACAGTATATTGCTTTGCAGGTTGCATCAAACAAACAAGGAAACTGACCATAGCCTCTATTTGACGTTATCTTAATTACAGACCAGTGGGATTGCATGTCTTGACAGATGGGTGGAGAAAGTGTAGGTCAGCCGGAGAGCCTGCATGTCTATACAGTATAGTGTCTTTACTACAGAGGAACCTTGCAAACATGTTTGACTCACAGAGGGAGGAGGAATGAATGGAGAGGACCTGCCTTGAGCTTTTTTTCATAAACAGTTTTCGTAATTACAGAGGATCAGATAAATAACATTGCTATGTACAGTAGGTCCACAATAAAAGTTAGTAAATGTAACTTATGGCTGGTAAAGTTTAGGATTTTTTTTTTTTTTCCTACATTTTTATCCCACGATTTTTGTAACCCATTTTTTCACCCGGTGCCAATTGCCTAAGCTGTGATCCTGGGCTCTACTCTCCCTCTGCCAACCTGGGGAGGGCCCCGAACTGAGCTCATGCTTCCTTCAATGCATGAGGAGTGAGCAGGCCGCTTCTTATCACCTGACAGGGGGAGCTTCCCCGGTTGGACGTAGCGCGTGGAAGGAACACGTTATTCCAACCAGTTCCATTCCCCTCCATCAGGCGCCCCGGCTGGCCAAGGGGAGGCTTTATAGAGACCAGGATTACTGCATGTTTTTGTGAGGGTATCTACCCTAGGAGACACGGGGAGAACATGCAAACTCCACACAGAAAGGCCCTTTTGCCAACCCCACCTAGGGTGTGGGCACTGATGACGCGGAGGAGGGAACACGCCCCCAGCACCCACAGTGTCCCCCGGCGGGAATCGAACCCAGGACCTTCTAGCTGTGAGGCGACAGCACTACTGACTGCGCCACCGTGCCCCCGTAAAGTTTAGGAATTTAAACAAAAAAAAACCTGGGACTGTACTGTAGTAGTGTTCAGATAAACATTATGAAGCACATTTGCTGTTTTTTTGTTGTGAGGAATAATCTGCATCCCTAAAAATAGAATTGTGAATTTGTTGACCAGATGTTGATATTCATGTGTTTCATCACATTTTCTCAGAACTTCCATTACCACTAAGCCTTGGCCTGGATAGATATTGACAAATATTGCAATTAGTGGACCTACAAGCTCATAATGTGTCACATTGGGATGTGTTGTGGAGCTTGTAGAGTGGCATTTTTAAATTTCTGTTAGATTTGCTTTTCATTTATTATTATTATTATTATCATTTACCAGTAAGACGCCTAAGGGCGAAAAGCGACCTCGCCCTAAAGGCCTAAAAAGACAAGCATTACCTGTCCAGACAGACAGACAGACAGACAGACAGACAGACAGACAGATACGGTCAAGATGTGACAGTTCTGATAGTAAACTGCGACCTACCTAATTGTGGGACAATTTTTTTCCCCACAATTTTGTAACCCATTTTTCACCCAGTGCCAATTGCCTAAGTTGTAATCCTGTGCGCTCTCTCCATCTGCCAAACTGGGGAGAGCCCCGAACTGAGCTCATGCTTCTTTCAATGCGTGATGAGTGAGCAGGCCGCTTCTTATCACCTGATGGGGGAGTTTCCCTGGTAGGACGTAGCGTATGGAAGGAACACGTTATTCCAACCAGTTCCTTTCCCCTCCATCAGGAGCCCCGGCTGACCAGGGTGAGGCAGTATAGAGACCAGGATTACAGCATGTTTTTTGTGAGGGTACCTACCCTAGTGGACACAGGGAGAACATGCAAACTCCGCACAGAAAGGCCCTTTTGCCAACCCCACCAAGGGTATGGGCACTTATGCGCCGAGGAGAGAAGCGGGAATCAAACCGGGACCTTCTAGCTGTGAGGCGACAGCTCTACCGACTGCGTCACCATGCCTCCTTTCAGTGAAGTCGGGCAGGAGCTGTTTTCGAGATGCATCATGGGATATGAAGTTTTTCGCTCACCAACGTCCGCCACAGCACCCGTTTACCTGGTTACCATGGTAACCAGCTAACACCGTGGTAATCCTTATCACGTTCCTGGACGTTTTTGTCATTCCAAGTGTTAATAGGAGAAGGAACATAGTGGGGTGCTCGGGTGGTGCAGTGGTTTGAGTTTGAGTTTATTTTGGATCCCCATTAGCTGTTACACCTGGCAACAGCTATTCTTCCTGGGGTCCACAGAAAATAATGTACATACAAAAAAAGTAAATAAAATCATGTTTACAAATATCACAGAAAAATATATAATCAAATAAAATACTCTACAGCATAAAAACACGGTTAGTGCATTCAGATAATGTTACATGGTATACAGTGAATATTATATACATAGTTACAATTAATCCGGATGTATGAGAAACTGCTTTAGTCTGTTCTTAAAATGCCTTTTACTGTTAATTGATGTAATACATACTGGTAGAGAGTTCCAAAAAGTCATTGCCCTGTACATGACTGTATTCTTCATTGCATTAGTTCTTGGCTTAAGTGCTGTAAATCTACCCTTCGCTACATGTCTGGTATTATATTGGTGTCTATTGCTGGTATAATGAATGTTTTTATATAAGCATTTAGGTTTTTTATTTAAACAAATATTCCTAAAAAATACAGCCAGACTAGCAGTTAGTCTCTGTTCCACCAACAGCCATGACAGATTCTGATGAATAGATAGTATATTGGATCGAATGTTGCACTTAAGAGCAAGACGAGCTGCCTTATTCTGGGCTATTTGTAGTTTATGCAGGTCCTTTTTAGCTGCATTGGACCACACAACTGGACAGTAGTCAAGATGGGATATGACTAGTGCCTGGATAACCTGAACAACAGATGTTGGAGTTAAAAACTCAGCACATCGCCTTATCATGGACAAACCCCCTCCCATTTTCTTTGTTATGTTATCAATGTGAGAAGACCATGTTAGATGACTGTCCAATGTTACACCAAGTAGTTTTGTTTCATCCACCTGCTCAATTTCTAAATCCCTCAGATGCAAATGTAGTTGGGGTTTTGACTTTAGCATGTACTGTGATCCAAATACAATAGATTTTGTCTTTGAGATGTTCAGGACCATCCATGGGCGTGTAAAGTACACGCCCACCACCACAGAGTCTGGGGGTTCGAATCCACTCCACAAACGCATCCAGCCTTGTATACAGTACAAGGCATGTGTCCGAGGAAGGGAAGCCGAGTGGAGAGTTGACCACCCAATAAGTAATTTTTCACACCTTCATTATCCTGCTAGGCTGCTACAGAACTTTAAGGCTCATTCATACTAGGGTGAAGTGAGTAGCTCCTCACTTTCTTAGGTGCTGGGGTGATGTTGGAAAGTAAAAGTAGGGAAATGTGTCAGGGTTTTCGATGAAGCTCTCTTCACCGTGGCTAATGACGTAATGTTCACCGCGGTGAACTGCTCTTCACCTTCTCTGGAGTATGAATACGCCTTTAGTCTTCACCAATACATTGGTAAAAGTGTGTGTTCACCATCATGTTTGGGTAGCTGTGTGGGTGTTTAGGAGGGCTCGAACCTTAGGCACTGGCAGGTGGCGGGTCCCCCGCCCGCCTCATCCTACTGGTGGTCCCTCTCTGTTATCTTACCCTCAGGCTGCTACTGTTATCTGCCACGGCCTTGCGTGTGACCAACATGTGTGATGAGTGTGTGTGACATGCATGTATTTCTGTGTGTGTGTTGTGTGTGTGTGTGTGTGTGTGTGTGTGTGTGTGTGTGTGTGTGTGTGTGTGTGTGTGTGTGTGTGTGTGTGTGTGTGTGTGTGTGTGTGTGTGTGTGTGTGTGTGTGTGGGTGCGATACAAGTGTACATCTGCCCAGCCCCCCTCCCAGATTGACGTGAGTATCTGTGAGGCTTTGCTCTTTTCAGACGTGCCTCGTGCTGGCAGTTGAAAGAGTGTGTGTGAGTGTTTGTGTGTGTGTGTGTGTGTGTGTGCTTGCCTCCTAGCACCCCGCTAGAGACTGACGGCCTCTGACACCTGCCATTTGGACGCTCTCTCTGTGAAAAATGTCATCATTTTCAGACACAACGTGTATCTGCGTGTATTTGTGTGTGTGCCGCGTTTGTGTTCGTAAGGGACCCTCCCTCCCTCAATTTCCCTGAGGACAGGCTTTGCAGCTGACTGAACAATGGACCCAAGCTGTTTGAGCTGCTGGGACAGGGTCTGCGTTGTTTGTGCATGTTTTTTACATTTTGGAATTCCCTCTATGACGGTGAAGTTCATGATAATGGTTACAAACACAAAATATGAACTATTGAATTATTGTCTTTGTTCCGTACAAAAAAAATGCGTAGCTTTGTGTCATCTTATCATATTATTTGTATTTTTATCAGCTTGAGTGGCAGGGTTATTGTACTGACGACATTGATCAGAGTGTTCAAGTTCTCTCCCTCGCTCTCCTTCCCTCCGACCTCCTCTCACTCTCTCTTTTCCTTTACCTCCCTCCCTCTCTCCCTCCCCTCTTCTTCTTCCTATCCCTCTCTCTGTTTCTCTGTCATAAGGGATCTCCATATATGGGCATGCTGGTAACGCAGCGTAAAGCCCTACATTTCCCCAGCCTCGTCTGTCGTGGAGTCTGCATTGACCAATTTGTCCAATCCATATGGGAATATGTGTGGGCCTGCCACAGACGTGCAACATGTGTGCACCCACAGATGCAGAACTTTATCTTCATAACGTCGATGATTGAACTTTATAGAATATAAAACTGCTCCTTTTTGACTTTTCCATTCATACATTCAGATGAGGTGCAGTTTTAATGCAAAAAGTTATTAACTTTCTGTGAAACCCCTCTTACAAACGGTGCTCTGTCTCCACAATGTAGTCCTGCACAGTATCCATATTTAAAGACAACACAGAAGTCAGTCTGGATGACACCGGCAATATCTTAAATTATAACGGTCAAATGGTGCTCTGTTCTGAGACTTCATGCCTCTTGAAGTTCTGGGCCTGAAGGCATCTCTACTGCCACTCCACAGATTCTGTTGGCCATGTGTTCAGGTTGGCTTGAGTTAGCACTGTCTCTTCAAAGCTTTGAAAATTCAATTTACCGTACTCTGGGTTCATAGAATAAAATTCATGTCTGTTCAAAAATGTTTCTATATTTGCTTAGAAAGTGGAGAAGGTGACTGAAGAGGGGAAACAGCAAAGAGCGGGCTTTGGTAGAATTAGATCTTACATTAGGCCACAGTTGGCCCTGCGTGTGGGGTATTGATGGATGCAATGATCAGAACATGTGCAAAAGGAGAATGTGTGTTTAATTTGAGGTTCAATCTAAGAAAGATGGATAATAAATTTGATTTATTATCCCTTTATGTTTCTCCTTTTTCTTTGGCTTAAATTCAGTAGCACACATGCTTGGAGCAATATGCATACAGGTATTGCAAAGTCTTTAGTTTTCCTTTAAAGATGATTGAAGAGCCCTACCATCCTATCCCAAAACAACTTTCCTGCTTTTATTCATCTGTCTGTCTGTCTGTCTGTCTGTCTGTCTGTCTGTCTGTCTGTCTGTCTGTCTGTCTGTCTGTCTGTCTGTCTGTCTGTCTGTCTGTCTGGTCTCTCACCCCACTCTCTCTCTTTCCCCCTGCCTTTTTTGTCCTCTGTATCAAGTTACTGTGCTGATGATATCACCCCATCTCCTCTCTGGAAGATATGATGAGCTGTTTTAATTAAGATTGTGTGTGTGTGTGTGTGTGTGTGTGTGTGTGTGTGTGTGTGTGTGTGTGTGTGTGTGTGTGTGTGTGTGTGTGTGTGTGTGTGTGTGTGTGTGTGTGTGTGTGTGTGTGTGTGACTGTCAGTGGGCTATAATGAAGTATCAGTGTGTATCCATCTCTTCCAATGTCAGTGGTCTTGAGGGGTATAGAGGGCCTGTGTGTGTGTGTGTGTGTGTGTGTGTGTGTGTGTGTGTGTGTGTGTGTGTGTGTGTGTGTGTGTGTGTGTGTGTGTGTGTGTGTGTGTGTCAGGCCCAAGGCTGTGTCTCCGAGAGGCGCTGTAGCTGGACAGACAGGCCATCCTGCCCATGACTTTGCCCCAGGATGGGACAGGGCTCTTTGTGTTGTCTCCGCCAGTGAGTGTGTGTCCTGCCTCGTGTGGCATGGCTGGTGTACGTTCAACCACTTAGGCCAGAGAGCAAGGGCACAGACAACCTTCTGCTAGATGGCAGTGATCCAAGCTGTGGCCACACCACAGCATCCAGGGCTCTGAGCTGTATCCATGACAGTGCTGTTACCCAGCAGCCCCGGTGGCAGGCCTAATTAGTTCAGACACGGCCGTGGCCACCGGTGGCCTCTGAACCTACAATGTATATTGAAAGATGTGAGAGGTAGCCTGTGTGTGTGTGTGTGTGTGTGTGTGTGTGTGTGTGTGTGTGTGTGTGTGTGTGTGTGTGTGTGTGTGTGTGTGTGTGTGTGTGTGTGTGTGTGTGTGTGTGTGTGTGTGTGTGTGTGTGTGTATATTTTTGTCCAGGGGGGGGAGCAAAGATATACTTTTTTATTTGTTTTCAAGGTGGGTTTGATTAAAACTGCCCCCCCTCCTTTTTTAAGTTATTTTTTTGAATTCCATTTAACAAAAATATAGTTTTCAATTCTAGTTCTAATGTGTGTGTAGTGTGTGTGATAGTGTCCTTTGGGGTTAGCCTTGTGTTGTCAGATTGCCTCATGAATGAGTCTGGCGGTTTTCGTTAGATTAGAGAGTGAGTGCGTGTGCGTGTGTGTGTGTGTGTGTGTGTGTGTGTGTGTGTGTGTGTGTGTGTGTGTGTGTGTGTGTGTGTGTGTGTGTGTGTGTGTGTGTGTGTGCGTGTGTGTGCGTGCGTGTGCGTGTGTGTGCGCACATGTATACGGTATGTGTTGTGTGGCTGTGGGAGGATACGGGGGGTTAATGACCAGTTCAGCGTTGACCTCTGTGAAGGTCATCTGCCAGTGCTCGTTAGAGGCGTAACCATGGTGAAATGTCAGCCATCAGGAGTACAGATGAGGTGATGGGGAGCCAGAGAGGACAAGCTGATTGAAATGTAATTCAAATCAGAAAATCTGTGCCACTTCTTGTTAACAACACACCCATTGAGCCCCTGGGATTTTGTATGTGTGTTTGTTTATTATTAGACAATCTGGAATTCTCCAAAATTGTCTAAACATCTCTCTCTCTCTCTCTCTCTCTCTCTCTCTCTCTCTCTCTCTCTCTCTCTCTCTCTCTCTCCCCTCATTTTGCCAAAAACATCATGTGACTAAAAATAGTAGATAGATTTTAATGTTAAACACACATTTTCTTTTTCATTTTCCCAACAAAGTGATTTTTTCAGATAGGAGGTTTTGCGCTTTGGCCATCGATATATATATATGATTGATTACGGATGTATACAAAATATTTTTGTATAAACCTGTAAATAAACCCATGGAGGTATACAGTTGAAACCCTCTTTGTGTTTAAACAAAACATGACAATTTCACAGTAATAATTATAAGACACTGTATGGTGCCATTTTGTTCAATTCAATGTTATTATAGTTAGTTCACAACTCATTAGCTAAAGATATATACAGTATATTGTCTAACGTGTGTGTGTGTGTGTGTGTGTGTGTGTGTGTGTGTGTGTGTGTGTGTGTGTGTGTGTGTGTGTGTGTGTGTGTGTGTGTGTGTGTGTGTGTGTGTGTGTGTGTGTGTGGTTCATGTTAAATGGGGCAGGAGGTGACCCTCACCAGATCTGTCAGCCCTGAAGAAATTGACCCCCACCCTGCCGTCTCCTTCACATCCCTTCCTCCCTCTCTCTCTCTCTCTCTCTCTCTCTCTCTCTCTCTCTCTCTCTCTCTCTCTCTCTCTCTATCCATCCGTCTGAGAGATGTGGACCACAACAATAGGCTAATATGACAGGATCGGTGCCGTTTGTGACCACTGACACAGGATATCAGTGACATTGTTGTGCCTTGGTCCTGTCTGGATGGCCATAAAGGCTAAGCGGCCTACTGTAAAACTGAATACATTAACATAAGTTACTGTATCCATGCCAATGTGCATTCATGTCCAATTAGGTCACATTCATGTCATGAAATGCAATGCTTAGATATCGGATATTTGGGAGGTGGAAGCGGGGGGGAGCATGTGTGAACTCTGTTCCAAACTGACAGTGGATATCAGTCATATATATATATATATATATATATATATATATATATATATATACTAGCCCTTACCCGTTCAAAGATATGAGCTCCGAAATGATGTGCAGTGTGTGGGTTATGGGGTGTGCACTGTGCACACAGTATATGAGGGATGGAAAGTAACTGTAACTGGTGCTTGCATGATAATATGTAGGAGCATCAATGTAAGAAATACCTGTTTCGTTTAATGCCTATAGAGATACTGTGTACCGATCTGCATGATTTTTGGACAACATCTGTAACAGGGCCAGACAACCGCCCACCCGCCTGCACACACACACACACACACACACACACACACACACACACACACACACACACACACACACACACACACACACACACACACACACACACACAGAGCTGGATAAACATGTTGCCTCATGCTAGATGCAGAATAGATATGCCTCATGCTAGATGCAGAATAGATATAGATACACCATAAAATGCTAATATACAGCATATGATTTGTGAAAGTGACAAACGGGCTTCACAGT
Organism: Nannobrachium achirus; assembly: GCF_963921795.1. Taxonomy (NCBI): domain Eukaryota; kingdom Metazoa; phylum Chordata; class Actinopteri; order Myctophiformes; family Myctophidae; genus Nannobrachium; species Nannobrachium achirus. Next base: position 35,138,105 of record NC_137833.1, on the reverse strand, counting down.
TATGTCAGGTGTGTTCATATGCTAATGGTGATGCGATTTCAGATCAATTGCTCCAGCCACTGAGGAGAAATGCTGTGACAGACAGACAGACACTCACTCAGACAGACACTCACTCAGACAGACAGACAGACATTCGCAAAATTATATGTTTGATATATATATATATATATATATATATATATATATATATATATATATATAGGTGTAACGATACATTTAATAGCGATACGATACATGGTTGACAATACGATACATGGATGATATTATTGGTTCATTCATAGCGATACGATACGATTAGATTCAATGATTTAAAATCGATATTGTAACTATTTAGAAAATAAATTAAATCTGTGTGAAACTTGTCAATAGTGCAGTTTTTATGAAAATATTATTATGGATATATAGATATAAATAACTAAACTCTGTAATTCTTTAGTAAATACAATATTATATTTCAACACATATGGACAACCCCGCACCTTGACATGAATACAGAAATGTACACACATTTATCGATAGACCAAGAGTAGCTATAAGGAATGGAAAAGTAATTAGACCCCTCTTTTAAAATTTTCTTCTTAAAATTGCTAAATACAAGGCACAAGCATCCATACGATCGATTATTTGCATTGCAAAACAATTCGATATGATACAAAGCCAAACGGTACGATATTTTGCTGATTGCATTTCGATATAGTAGATTGTTGCAAATTTTAATGTACTGTATGTACTGTGTGTATATATATGTTACAGTATGTTCAAGAAACCAGTAAAAGTTGTCAAGGAGCACTCGTTTTGACGTTCACCACACACTAATCACCACCAGATGGCGACGTCAGCCACTGGATAAGAGAGTTACGTCACGCTTTGAACTCGCCGCAGACCGGAAGTGTTTACTCTTTATTTACTAGCCTAGCCTAGCCTAGCCTAGCCTAGCCTAGCCTAGCCTAGCCTAGCCTAGCCTAGCCATTAGCTCCATTGTAGTCACTTGGACAGGGCGTTTAACGTGCGCTTGCCCAGGCCTTACGGCCTGGGCATAAATATAACGATTGCATTCACCACGGCTTCGTAACTCGCGCGGCGCTCCGCCGGCCGCGCGGCCCTGGCCCGCTCTTCGCGGCCACTCGCGCCTGCGGCGCTCGGGGGCGAAGAGCAGGACCAAGGTCCGCTGGCCTTCGCGCCGCTTGGGGCTTCGTGGACCCAGGGGGGCCTCGTAACTCGTTTGGGCTTCGTGGATACAGGGGGGCTTCGGTAGCCGCTCGCAGTGTCGTGGACAATAGAGCGGCGCACCGCCTGGAATACGTTGTTGTGGCGACCGCTTGCTCCGCCCCGTGCCGCATCACGAGTGCTCCGCGTCTCGAATGTGCTGGTTCTCTTATATCCGGTGACATATATATATATATATATATATATATATATATATATATATATATATATATATATATATATATATATATATATATATATACATTAATATACTAATGGTGACTAATGGTTATTATTATTATTATATTTTGTATTATAATAGTCACAAAAGCCTAGGTGCTGATGAAGGTCTGAGTGGATGAAACGCATTGGTTTGTCAGAGACGGCCGCTGTCAGTGCTTTGGTAAATACAATCTCAGCTCAGGAAATCTGTCCCATAGTATTTGGTTCTTCAGTGCCCAGAGGTTGAGAGTACCAACACTCCTCACACTGATGCTGATGTAACTGCTTGGTAACAACTTGTAGAAACTGAATGCAGTGGCTGACAGTACACTTTCATCATCCTTTCTTTCTGCCAGAATGAAAAATCATACATGTAGCAGTACACTCAACATGCCTCTAGATGGCAGTTGCGTCACACGAATTGTATGGACAATGCAAGGCTTTGCTGGGCGAATAGCCTTTATTTTATTTTATAACACACACACATGATGTTGTTAGATTGTCCATGGTTCAGCTGTAAGTGGTTTGAAAAAAAAAAGAAAAAGCTTGGTAATACATGAAGCTGTTTTTTGTGGCAATGTAAATGGGCATGTTTCCCAAAACAAGCCGGCAATGTAAACCACAGTGTGGGAAAAACAACAACTTTTGTAATTTGTCTTGGCTGCTGGAGGCTTCTATGTTGTAGTGTCAGTGTTAGTTTTATTAGGCGACTCTGTGACGGTGCCCAAAATGTGGCCACATGCATGTTTGTGCGCTTTGAGTGACATTACTCACCCTGGCTGGTTCATTTGCTTCCACACAGCTTTGCATTCCAGCTGAAGGGAACCTCAGTCACCAGCAGTGGAGCCCCTTCTTAGTAATCGGTGTTCTACGACAGCATCACACTTGATATTAAATTATATCATCAAATCTGTAATCCATGGCATCTTGGAGGACACCTTGTAAACTCAGGGCCTGTGGAATCTTACTTGTAGGAATTAGGGCATTCACCAAATATTCGAATATTTAAATATTCGAATATCAAAGTCACTATTCGATGTTGTTCACCGAAGTTGAATATTCGCTTATTTAAATTTTGTTATCGTTTTCTAAAAAAATATATAGTTTATAAAGCTTGGCTAGATTGGAAGTCATAAGAATGAGTTGTCAATGCCCCTGGTGGATGAATTTGTTAATGCTCTATACCAGGGGTTCTCAAACCTTTTTAGGCCGTTACCCCCAAAATAAACATATTTGAACTGTCGACCCCCACCCTGACAAGTACTTGGAATTGTAGGTATTACATTTAATGTGACTCGGTTCAGCAGATAAATATTGTGAAAATAGCAGATCTACATGCTCACAACGCCTCGCAAGCATGTAGATCGGCTATTTTCACAATGTTCGCCTCTTGCTTACTTAATATTTGACAGTTAAAAATCACTATTCGTGAATGCCCTAGTAGGAATGTATGCTAAATGCCAACATTGTAAATGTCTCTCTCTTTCCCTCCACCAGTATAACCAACGAGGCAGGAGCGTCCATCTACAGTGTGAGTCCTGAGGCTGTGAAGGAGATGCCAGACCTGGACCCTAACCTCAGGAGCGCAGGTCAGTCAAACGCCCACTTCGCCCATTTGATTGGTTGTGCGCGCTTACGGCTGTCACAATTATTACATAATCGTCTAATCGCAATGATTTGACATAATCGTGATTAATTTTCATAATCGTCATAATCGTTTCCATGTTGAAAAATGTTTATGTTCTTTTTTTGTCAAATATGTCAAAATGTCTTTGTATATTTAGGTTATGTGTCATATCAGCCACATAACTTCAAAGCCTAAAAGCCAAACAGAAATGTAATTGTCAACGACAAAAACACAATTAAATCGTTAATCGCAATTATTTGAGTGACAATTAATCGTCATGTAAAATGTCATAATCGTGACAGCCCTATTCAAAAAGTAAAAGTAAAATAATTGAATCGCATCAATTTCCATCAAAAAGGTGGAAAACAAGTCTAAAGTCCCTGGTAGGTTAGCAGCCTCTAGACTCTGCTTAGATGGACGGGCAGCCCCACCTTCACTTAATGCTGCCTGCAGGTTAATACTGAAATACTGAAATATTATTGATTTCAGCAATTCCAATTCCAAACATGCAAACATGACCCGCTTTAATTACTTCAGTCTACACTATATTAGTAGCTTAATGACTAGTATTAAAATGTTATGTGCAACGTCCGAAGTTAAGTGAAGTATAACTAACTACATTTGAAATTAAAATCCAAATTTTACTTTTCAGGATTCCAATTAAACAATTGCAATTCAGGATTGCAATAAAAACAAATTGTGTGACATAACATGAGTAAGGAGGGCATTAATTATCTCTGTTAAATACGGAGATGAGACTTTTCCTGCCTGGCAGTATATGCAATATGGCCCTCTGGAGTGGGTGTGGAAACATAGTGGCCCTCTCCATCATCAAAGTTGGCCACCCTGCTCTACAGGCTATGCTGCTTTGTACACCTAATCAGATCAAAGTAGTTTGAGCTGACTGACATCAGCCATCCTTAGGCTTAGAGACCAGCAGTCTTACTGAGAATAAAAAATCACTCCCAACACTTGAATAATTAATTTGCAAGTGTTACTCGCGTCAGTCATGGCAACCACACTTGCAGTTGAATTGCATCTTTCATGAGAGAGGTCATGCAAACATTTTCCATCTTTAGATTTTATTTCGCTTAAATCCATGGGAAATCGATCAAAGAGGGTGGAAGTGAGTGGCACGATGGGTGCCCAGGATCTTTCAAGATTTAATCGGGTGTTGCCATGGAAACCCATTTTAGCTTGTTTTGAAGGTCCAGCGAAAAGGTAATCTGAGTAAATGTAATCCAAGTATGTCTTGTTTATTTTCACGGTAGTATTTTCTTTCACTCAGAACAGAACAATAACAATCACAGGCATCAGTGCTTTTGTAACGGCCGGTAGAGAAGGCTGCGTTTTAAATATTAGATTAGGAGATGAATGCACTTTTGTGCAGCAGCATAACACTACAGTCAACGAGTGAGCCGGATTTCTCGGTCATGTGATACCCATAGCATTTTGGGAATTGCAGTGTTTCTCTTCACAACGGTTGCCTTGTACAGTAGCTACAGATTAATTGCAACCGTAGATCGCAGTTTACTGTCAGAACCGTCACAGCTTGACTGTATCCGTCCGTCCGGACAGGCGGACGGACGGACGGACGGACGGATGGACGGACGGACGGACGGGTAACACCTGACACTGTGGTTTCCCTGACACATCCCTGTGACATCACAGGTGACATCACAGTGATGTCAGATACTCAGAGCAGGGATAACGCCTGACACTGTGGTTCCCCTGACACATCACTGTGACATCAAAGGTGACATCACAGTGATGTCAGATACTCAGAGCAGGGATCTCCATATATGGGCATAAAAGGGATTGTATGTTGTGATGTCATGGGAACCACTCTAACAGAATCCCTGATTTCATCAATATTAAGCCCATATCTAACAGGATTTCAAATGGGAATGCCCATATATGGAGGAAGACAGCCCATATCTGTGTGGCTGGTTCAGACAGGGATCTCCATGCATGGGCATAAAAGCGACTACTAGTATAGTTTACTGTACAACGCCTCGAACGCGTCGTGGGCAACTGGAGACATCAAAGAGTTTGATGCGTTTGCACGTTGTGGACCTCCTATGGGTTAGCAATGCTAGGGTGGTAAACGTTCCTGCCCACCACCATGGCTTGGCCAGATTATTACTAGGTGTTACTTTATGCTAATGAACACAATTGGGTGTGTTCGAGGGTGGGAAGCTGTTATTGTACTATGTTGGTCAGGAGGAGTGTGTGGAACAGGGAAGAATAGGTACCAACATGTGTTACTGTACGTTCTCCCAGCAAAACTCCTCACTGTCAGGTGACATTGACATCATATGTATCGGAGGAGACATGTGATTGTCTCTAGGGCTGTCTTCTAAAATTCGACGAATCGACGCGTCGTTTTGAGCCCCCGGAATCAACGCCAATTGTTTGAGTCGAGCCGTCGAAAATATATATTTTTTTATCACACCAGTTACTGTGGTGCGGTATGAGAGCGCTGGACTGGACTGTCATGTACTTCTTATTTAGTCCATACTTCCTACTACTTGTACTAGACTTAAAAATAAAACCAGTTCACGTGACTTGAAAGTTGCCTTGGTCATATTACAGGAGGCTCTTATTTTAAAGGTAACCGCTTTGAGAGGAAATGCGTCAAAGTGTTTTATTCTACTTTTTGCAGCTAGAGCAGCCAAGAAGCAGCAGCGCGATACACTTTCACTCACTGCCCTGAGTGTGGCACTGTGGTGGTCTCAGGCTGAGGACTGTGGTGGAGAAGAGGACTTCTTAAAAAGTTTTAGATTAAGACAATTTGCTTGCATTGCGATGCAGCTGTGTGCCGTTCTGCATCGGCGCAGTGATGTTACATAATTGTTACTTTTAGCCAACGTTTGTTATTGTTTTTCCTCCTGAAGGAACGGGGCTAAATCGTTAGCATGCTAGCGCTTTAGCCCTGTTCCTTTAGCCTTGGAGAGGCATAAAATCATTACAATCAGGCAGTTTTCAAAGCAGAGAATCCACCAATCATATGTGGTTTATAACAGCTGTTGTACCGAGCGCTACCTTCTATCAATGCGTCGCGTCTCCTCTCCAGTCACTGCAGCACCACTTTTCTTTTACCTTTTTTACATAAACGATTCGTCGAAGCGTCGGAATAACCCCTTGATAAATCCTGAGTCGAAGACAGCTCTAATTGTCTCTGCTCTCCCCAGGACCAGCTGTAGTGTACAGTATGTATGTAACCTGCATTAAACCTGGAAAGTCACTTTGAGGTTCGAGACCTCTACTCATTTAGAAGTGAGACCTGGCAAAGACGAAAGTAGTAGTTAGCAGTGACAAGTAACTAGAATACACAAACAATCGGGAATTAGCATAATGACTAATATTGGGGGGAAAAGAAAAAAATATTGTACAAACATCGAAACAAAAATGAAATTCACAGTTACTCTGAACTCCTTTCTTTGTATCACTCCCCTCCTGCCTTCTCTCATGCTCCCTGTCCCTTCCTCCTTGAATCCACAGTCTACACTGTACTCACCAACTAAACCCAGTAGAAACTCCAGAATCCCGAAAGAAATGGGACTGCGTTAAAAGGAATCAAACAGAAGTTTTTTGAGAATGAATGTTTCCAGCAGACTTCCTCTATAAAAAGCCATAACTCAGACGACGGTGGATTATCCCTCGCTAGTTTCCTGTGGTCACCCAGAGCTGAGGGCCATATTTTTAAAACTCCTAATGAAAGCCATGAGAAAGCTTACAGCCATGATTTTGGACAGGCGTAAAATGAGTTGGGTGCACTGCAGCTTTAGATGCTGGGGTCATAGGCAAGGAGGCTAGGTGTGTGTGTGTGTGTGTGTGTGTGTGTGTGTGTGTGTGTGTGTGTGTGTGTGTGTGTGTGTGTGTGTGTGTGTGTGTGTGTGTGTGTGTGTGTGTGTGTGTGTGTGTGTGTGTGTGTGTGTGTGTGTGTGTGCGCGTCGCATTGTTCCCTCAAGATTGAGTTTGTGACACCTAGTGATAATATGATTAGATTTTGATTAGATTTGATTATCTTTATTAACCACTTATGCCTTATATACATCACCATATGACAAATAACTAAAATAAATTATCTAAGTTCCACAACACGCGAGATTCTAGATCTGCTATTTTAGTTCTTTAAAAAAAAAAAAGTTGGGGTTTGTTATTTTAGTTTTAGTTTTTTTATAATGATATGCCCAAGATAGGGACACCAGGTTAATCTTTCGAAAGGGAACATTACTAAACTACCACATGTCAACACTTACTGTATAAAACTCACAGCATAACACATGCACATGAATCAAAAACGATCATTGTACTCAGTGTTACCTTGTACAACCAGAGGACAACACTGTTCAGTCTACCATGTGGATCTTGGACTTGGACAGCCTGTGACATCAGTCAATCAGATCCCCTTTGACTTTCATTATGAAAAATCTGGACACACACACACACACACACACACACACACACACACACACACACACACACACACACACACACACACCAGGGGTTGACAGTAAGGTCTCAGAGGCACTTGCCCATCGGGCAAGTACAGGTCATGTTCTACTTGCCCGAAGGTAATGCCCACTTGCCCGAAAAGTAAATCGATCATTATAAAATGATAGGTACGATTTTAATTACCGCTCAATTTAACACTTATTTCTTCACTTTCTGGGGCTGTGCGATAAAATGTCATACCTCAATAGCTCCAAATCCAAATACCAAATACTTTAGCTATGATTGAATATGTCTATGGTTTCACACTTGTTATTTTATATGTTTAAATGTAGCAACAGTAAAAACAGCACATTATAGGTAAATAGTGCTCTTATTTTACATTCCACAGACCAGAAGAGACAGCGCACTGGCCACGTTCAGGTGTTTGGACAGATACCTCGTGTTGTGTTTGTAGACATTTGTGTCCCCTCTCAAATGAGCACTTGCCCTGTCGGGCAACCTGAAAGCCAACTTCACCTGCCCTGACGTTTTATTTACCAGGTGGGCAAGCCTTAGTGTCAATGCCTGCACACACACACACACACACACACACACACACACACACACACACACACACACACACACACACACACACACACACATCAAGACAAAAATATAAAGTAGTCCATGGGGAGGGTGGCTGTCATATTAAAATAAAGCCTATATCTTGTTATTGGTTCTCAATTTTATGATGCCCTCTAACAAATCTAAGGTCAACAATAACTGGATCTTGATTTTTCGATCAGTTTGATTTTTTTTTTATGGCATAAAACAAGACACAAGCCAGAACACTCTGGCTCACTCTGATAGTACACATTGTAGGAGTTTACTACTAACATCAAAGGATCTGAGTTTCTGGACCGAGTCAACATTTTTATTGCTTCTTCAACCAGCTGCAGGAGACGTGAAACTGGGGTGATGAAACAAAAAAATTGGACATATCAATTCCTTACCCTTTAATATTTATCATTTTTATTATTTTCTGTTCAACCGAATTGTTCTGCTTGGTTCTCTTCTCTTCTCTCTATTACATGCTTGTCTCCAAGTACCGGTACTCTCATTTTCTCCCTCTCTGCTCCTCGGCCTTCTAGAACTTTATTTGGCTCGTAAAAGTTCAATAACTGCTGGGGAATTGCACAGGGCTCCATTTACAAATCAGATCCATATTAAGGCGGCGTGCGCAAGACCGGATAGTAAGCGGAAAAGAGGAAGATTAAAAAGGAGAGAGAGAGGAGAGAAGAGCAGAGTTTTGGTGGTGCAGTGAGCAAGGCCAGGGCTGAAACTCCATCCCTGTCTAAATATTATCTCAGGCTGCAGCCTCCCACCACAGCCATAAGAGTGGAGGACAAGCCTCGATTCAATACATACTACCTCTGTCCTGACTATAGAAATTAATGTATGAAACGTACATTTCCAAGCAATGCTGTGTGACCTTTGTCAAACACGGAAAAGGAAGTATAATCAATCCAATAATGTCTTCCATGACACATTTGTTCGATAGGAAGATGGTGTTGGGTTTTGACCAGTGTTGGGCAAGTTACTTTAAAAATGTACCTAATTACTTTACTAGTCACTGCTCTGAACAAGTAACTGGTTACGTTACTAGTTACTAAATTATAAAAGTAACTAGTTACCAGTTACTTTACTTTAAATAATAATAATAATAACACATTTAAAAGGGTTTTTGTGTTATGTGGCACTGTAAGAGAAACTCCCTATCATTGTAGCAATTATGAAATGTAATGGATAACTAATGCATCAGTTGGGTTGGAGTCCTTTGTATTGTACAACCAGTTGCATGGGATTTGAGTCCCCCTGATGGTGTCAGTTTTGTCAGATATTATTTCACTTTAACCACTTAATCATCATCCCAATGTAAACAAGCCATTGTGCTTTCTTGTGGTTTAAATCGTATTAGTAGACTGTGTATCTCAGGGGTGTCCAAACCTTTTTCGAAGGGGGCCACATTAGAAAACCTGAGGGCCGACTATACTGTACCTCCTGACAAAACGTACATTCGGTCGGACCATAACAAAGTCACATACATACAGTACGCAATGCAATTAAAATATTGTATTTAACTATCATCATCAATACTTAATATCAATGGTCTTTTATCAGGTGTGTGCTCTGAACAAAACACAAATAACTCACATTACCAAATGTAACCAGACGTGCAAGGTAAAAAATACAATAAAATTGCTGTTCTTTGACCCTTTCAGAGTGAGAACACAGGAAACAATCTTGACAAATTATACTCTGGGAAAATGTTCTTGTTTGACGCTGTGGCGGGCCGTTGGGCCGTTTATAATACAATATAGGAATGAAGCTGCGGGCCGCATAAAATGTGTCCTCGGGACACATTTTGCCCCCGGACCGCACTATGGACACCCCTGAGTGTATCTGAACTGTACTGTCCTGTACTTCACTTCAGTATTCAATCAATCAAAGCATCCCTATTTTCATATCATTATAGGCGAAGAGTAAGAAATTCAATAAATAAACAAAATATATAGGGCTTCAAGGACAACTTCACCCATTTTCAACCTATATTCATATAATTGCTTCTTACTAATGCTCATGATAAAATGATACCATTTTAATTTACTCTGTCTGTGTCTCATAGGAGGGCTGTGGACACTTCAGAAACCTGTCTATCAGTGACATCATCGTCAGGTTTATGAAATGTCCACAGCCATTCTCTGAGAAAAAAAATTGCCATATTAACATCAGCATTATGTTGTAGTGAGGACCGATTTTATGAAGACAGGTTGAAAATGTCACCCTTTAAGTGGTTAAGTGCCTTTTTACGCTGATGTACTGTAAGGCAATTTGAGCGTGTGTATGTGTGTGTGCTGATGTCATATATTTTTTATGTGCGTGAACGGACATGTGTATGTGGGTTTATCATTTTTCTCCTTGTCACCGGTCCCTGGCACCAGATTTCATGGAAAAGACATTTCACGGCACAATGAGATGGATTTAGTCATTAAAGGACCATACCAGTCTAATTTGGATTAGCATCAGCAGAGATTGCCCCTGTCTGCAACAATGTTGTGTTCTTATACATTTGTGTATGCCATGTGTACCTTAGTAGATCTCAGCTTAATTAAACATAATGTATTGCCATTTACGTTGAACGGTTTGCAAAAACACAGGCTTTAAAGATGCTGTAGTAGTAGTTACACGTAATTCTCCTAATTGAAAATCTCAATGCTGTTTCTTCAATTGGTTCTCAAACCGGGGTCCCTGTGGAGGCAAAATGTGTTAATACAGCGTCACAATCATTTTAACCACTTGTATTTGTTTATACATTGGCTATTCAGTGGAGGGCTGTGCACAGTTCAAAAAATTGCCTACTAGTGACATCATAGATGATAGAAACTGCAGGCTTTCTATTCCTGGAAAGTTAGCATGCTGTATTGGAAGCCATTGGTCTCACGTTAATAAATGCATAAATTCCTTGTTTTGCCATTTGATGATGTCGCTTGTATGCTGGTTTCTGCAGTGTCCACAGCCCTCCTATTTTATCATGGGCATTACTGAAGACCAAGATGGGTTGAAAATGGGTGAAGGCATTTTAGTATAATTGGTCGAGGTTGAAGTAAACCATGTAGCTAATGTTGATGATGGACAATGGCATGTAGTGACTCTGATATTGTTCTTCAAAGTGTGTGTGTGTGTGTGTGTGCGTGTGCGTGTGTGTGCGCGCGCGGGTGCATACGTGCGTGCGTGTGCGTGAGAAAAGTGTCCCATTGTTAATGTGTCCATGTACAGTATATTAAGTAAAATGTGCCCCATTTGAATCTACAGTATGTGTGTATATAATATCTACAGCAACTGAGGCTCATTTGTGCAGCATCTATGTGACAGGTGTACATGCTGTGGCTGGCTAGCAGCTGAGACTGGGGAGGAGTGGTTTGTTTTCAATTAGAATTGGCCTGCCCTCAGGCCAGCCATAATATCCAGACAATTTGCATTTTCTGTAATTATAAGTCACATGAATTTGCATATTCAATAACTACAATTCGATGGTGAGTTTATTAAAGAGACAATTAATGGACTCTCCTGAGACAGACCATTGTTTTGTTGTCAACGTGACTTGTCTGTGTGGTAAATTGTCAAGGATTTTATTTTTTGAAGATGAACTTTATGATGGCAGGTTCATGGGCTGGGTGTGGTGATCTCGATTATTTCAAACCTTTGCCTCGATTACAATTTACGATTAATGTACGATGATTTCTTTTTAAATATAGTGACATTAGCATATCTACAAGCTAAATGTAGTTAAGTGGTTAATCAGACATAGTCGAGTATACGAAATATGTTTTTATATTGATTTGTTGATAAGAAAATATCTAGATATAAAACATTCATTCCTTCTTGGTTATTCGGTTATTTCAGAGGATACAATACAAATGTATGTGTTCTATTTGCAGTTTCCATTGGAAGACGTGTTCAAGATCCCTTGGCTGAGCTGGTGAAGATTGATCCCAAAAACCTAGGCATTGGAACTTATCAGGTGAGTGCGTGTGTTGTAGCCCTGAGAGAGATGTTCCTTCTATGGAAGCTTCTTGTCCCTGGTCACTGGAACATCTGCTTTCAGTTAAACTAAAGCAGAGAAAGGCTGAGTAGACCAGACTTATCTGTTTATGTGGGAGAAAGAAAGAGGCAGAGAGAGAGAGAGAGAGAGACGTTCATTTCACTTTCTCAATCTTCCTGCCTGACGTGTATAAGCAGTAGGTGTGTGTACGTACATACTGTACACTGACACGCGCACGAACAAATACAGTACACCGCAATGTTGCTGTAGCGGCAACAAAGCTGGTGCCTTAACCACTTTCATCCTGTTGTGCCTGTTATTGGCATGTCAGGCATTGGCAAGTCAGAATGGTAGATCTACAAGCTCACGTTGTGCCACACCATCGCATGCGAGAGAGAGAGAGAGAGAGAGAGAGAGAGAGAGAGAGAGAGAGAGAGAGAGACAGAATAAGAGAGAGGAGACTAACTTGGCAGATACCTGTGTCAACAGATGATGCTAACAGCTTCGGCTAATTCAATTAATGGACACTGGCCATGACGTATGTTTGGATGTGTGTCGGCCCGTGTTTACTTGCCTGTGTGTGTGTGTGTGTGTGTGTGTGTGTGTGTGTGTGTGTGTGTGTGTGTGTGTGTGTGTGTGTGTGTGTGTGTGTGTGTGTGTGTGATTGGACGCACATGCATGTGTGTGCAATAAGTGAACCCCACAACCATTAGTGCGTGTGAGAGAGAGGCAGGACCAGCATTAGCTCTGTACTTCTATTTACACTGGATATTAATCCAATCGTGTGAGGGAATCGAGAGGGAGGGATCATGGAAGGAGAGAGGGAAAGAGAGAAGGTGTTGGAAAGAATGAGGTAGCTACAGTATACTGTCGGATCGATCTGTTTTCCTGAGAAATAAATATCCTTGGTTGTCAGTGCTGGTGTTGACCAGCCACCCATTGGTGGACAGCCAGAGAGAGAGGGAGAGGGAGAGGGAGAGGGAGACGGAGAGGGAGAGAGAGAGAGAGGGAGAGAGAGAGGAGGACGAATGTCAAGGAGAGAGTAATGATGAAGGGCATCAAGGAGGAGTTGAGAAAAGGAAGGTAAAGCAGGGATGGACAAAAAAAGAGGCAGTCAGAGATCAACGGGGTGTGTGTGTGTGTGTGTGTGTGTGTGTGTGTGTGTGTGTGTGTGTGTGTGTGTGTGTGTGTGTGTCACACAGGCCAGTGTCTCATCACATTGTGACCGGGCTCTCCGGTGGGCCTGTGGTCCCGCCCCTCCCTCTTTCAGATCATGTGACTAGGTCAACAAACGATCGTCTGACTGGATAAATAAACACCAGGCGCTGACAGATATGACATGGGACGTCACTTTGACCCACGCATGTCCACACACACACACACACACACACACACACACACACACACTCACACTGCACACAGAGCATCAGCCTACTGGGAGTTATGTGTGTCTGTGTCTGTGTATATTTACCCATGTGTGCTTCTGTCACATGCTCCAGTGTGTCTGTGTGCGTGTGAGAGAGAGTAAATATATGCATGTGTGTGTGTTTTTGTACCAAACGCCTTTTGTGTTGTTACATGGCATCCTGAACTTTAGCTGAGTGAGCTGTACGTTTATTGCCATTAGGTCTGAAAAGCATGACGGCAGATGTAACCTAAGACCATAGGCACAGTGTTCTCTCTCTCTCTCTCTCTCTCTCTCTCTCTCTCTCTCTCCCCCCCTCTCTCTCTCTCTCTCCCTCTCTCTCTCTTTCTCTGCTGACTGAATGAGTGACAGCTCAGAGAGAGCAGAGGAAATGAGCGGAGGGCTGGAAAAGCGAGTGGTCCATTAATATCAGATTGGACCTAACTGTAGGCTTGGGACCGCTGTTTTCACTGCAAACCCACTGGAGTGTCAGACGGGGTGGAACAGCCTTGAAGAAATACACTCGGCTGCATTAGCCATAGAGCGGAGTGGCTGGGTTTATTAGAAGTGTTCGTTAAGTGTTAGGTGTTGATGTAACTATGGAAGTGGTCAGAGTTGCTTAAACTTAATGTTTGGATACTCTGGGTTCTTCTGGGTTTTGAGTAACTCTAAATAATAACTTGATTCCTAATGGTGCAACCTTTGGTGAATTTAAGCAAACAAGAACAAAATACGGCCCTTAATGACATCTTCAAACCTTTTCATGAATAGCTAACGTGTCTGTAGTTTGTGAACGAATTCACACATATCACAATGGAGTGTTCAGTGGCAAAGCCGCACTTCTGCTTTTGTGCATGACCTATAGTGGTGACGATCTACCTCTCATTTGGAAAATGGAAATAACAATCTTCTTCATTTCCTTTGTCCTTCTGAGAGCACAACCTCCTTTTGTAGAGGGGCTGAAGTGCACAAGACCCTGTCAACAAGCTTTCTAAATTCTTCATCTACTTAATTAAGAGATTCTCCAAAATATGTTTTGCATGCATACATTTTCTATGACCCAACCTTCATACTCTTGTTGTTAAAGGATGACTTCACCACTTTTCAAATCTGTCTGCCAGTGACATCATCGATGGGGAATCCAAGCTAATAGAAACTGTAGGCTTTGTATTCCTGAAAAGTAACAATGTTATAATGGAAGCCATTGTTCTCGCGATAATACAAATCTATATATAAAAGATCTTTCAAACGATGATGTCACTGGCAGACGGTTTTCTGAACTCCCCAGAGCCCTCCTATGAGACACAGACTGCATGATTTTTAGTTTTTGCTATTTATAATGAACATTAGTGAGGACCAATTATATGAAGATAGGTTGAAAAGTGGTGAAGTCATCCTTTAAGTTTCACTTTTAACTGTTGCTTCAAGCTGTCATTGGTGGAGAAGCTTCTGTTTTTGCAGCATGAGCTGTGGTTGGTCAACCTTTGAGGGGACAGACAGGAATACAAATAAACCCTGTGTTCTTGCCAGCTCGGCCTATATTTAGTGCAATATGAATAAAGTTCAAACAAAGTGCTAGTAACTAATTAGGGTTGAGAATACATGCTGCTGTTGAGCTCTAAAGTGGCTGCTAGAATTTAATGCGTACAATGTGCGATGTTCTGTCTGTGAGAATGTAACAAAATGGACCAGTAATGGGTCTGAGGATTTCACTTTGTACTCTACAGCAGGGGTATTTAACGTTTTCAGGCCAACCATTTTCAGGCCAAGGACCCCTTAGTTGAGAGAGAGATGAAGCAGGGACCCCCACAACCTTTTCGTAGATTCCATATAGTTTCATCATTTGACAGCACAATCATCTGTGACTGAATAAACTTGACCTATCGCTCTGTACTTAGTGTGCTCTTTTTTCCCCTCTACACCAAACCTCTTTGCCAAAAATAGCCGATCTACAAGCTCACACAGCTCACAAGCTCGCAGTGCGAGGCGTTGTGAGCTTGTACTGTAGGTCTCCTATTTTTGGCTAAAGTTCTCAGAAATTGATGTTAGGGTTCAAGTGGTTAATATAAAAAAGGAGAAAAAAACTTTCTATCACACAAAAATTTGGAGGACCCCCTGTAGTAACTCTGAGGATCCCCTAGGGGTCCTGGACCCCCTGTTGAAGACCCCTGCTCTACAGCATCTCTAGCTACAGTACATTCAGTGCGTTAACATTACTCAGTCATTATCATTATTATCATCAATTTCATTAACAAGTAACATCAAGGTTATTGTGTGGCTCATAAGTATCTCTCTTGTACTACATCATTATGTGTTTGTTGTTTTGGAGTGTTTGTGCTGTGTTGGCTCGGGCTCTGACTAGATGGGTGTGTCCCGGTGACAGCTCATCCACCTGCCAATCATCTGTGTTATTTGCCATGGTCTATTGACAGTTGGGGAATCTCCAAAGAGTTGGGTTTCAAGCTCTGTGAATTTGAAGTGCTACTGGAAGGCACACTAACACACATCAATTACACACACACACACACACACACACACACACACACACACACACACACACACACACACACACACACACACACACAAGCTGCATGTGAAAACATAGCCTGCCAGCCGGATATTAAAGAAACTGTCACTCTTCACCTACACCCCCCTCCCTCCCTCCCATCCCCACACCCCCGCCGTTTCTCTTCCTACCACTCTCTTACTTTCTCTTGTTCTCCCTGCTTCACTCTGGCATCGCCTGTGATCTGTCCTCCATTCAATGTTGAACCATAAAAGACGTTCGCAAGGTGTGTATAAGCCAGTGAGAATTATTATTAAAATTATTATTTAAAAAAAAGATATATATATATGTATATATATATATATATATATATATACTGTATATAATAATCGACATATTTTTATTTTTAAGACATTCCAATTAGCTTTTTAGAAATACTAAAAATGCTTTCACTAGTTTGCGTCCCATGGAAATGTATGTTTTTTTTTGGTCTCGAGCTAAAACGTTTGGGAACCACTGTATTAGGACTTCTGTGTGTGTGTGTGTGTGTGTGTGTGTGTGCAGGCATGCACTCACCGG
>NC_137833.1:35089017-35116517 GCF_963921795.1 Nannobrachium achirus | reverse complement strand
GAATAAGAAGGAAAGGCTTACGTACATTGTTCATTTATAAGAATGGTACAAGCATGATGGCTAACTCCAAGGACCCCACAATATTGAACATACTTTAATTACAATGTAGTATAATTAATTAGTTGTATTTGTATAAAACCACAAAATTATGCAAACGTGTTTCATCAAAATGTGACTCTTGATTACTATTGGACATGGAGATGGCAGGAACAGTTATATTGTTGACAAAGGTGTTTTCATTACTTCTCAGCGTGTTAACCACATGGCCAACCTGGCGCCCCTATTTTAGTCATTCATGTCATTAAAATGCAGAAAATAGTAGACGTTTCGATGCGGGCGCGTTGTGAGCTTGTAGATCGACTATTTCCGCTGCATGACACCGGCGTCTGACAAAGTATATAATTCAGCCATAATTAAGTGGTTCAGTTTCCGTTCAGCGTCTTGTAAATCCTTTTGTAAATCCTTGGATGGAAACATTGGCTATTGTTACCGTCGGCGCACTGGCTCCCAAGAACCTTTCAGCCACTCGGCGGCCTCCTCAACCCCTCTGCCCGCCTGTGAAGCAACCAACCACGTCTGAGGAGCAAGGGAGAGGGTGACGAATGATAGACAGACGATGGACATGGAGCTGAAGGGTGGAAGGGAGACGGCGAGAGAGAGAGAGAGAATTGGGGAGGAGGGAGTGAGGACAGAGGGAGATATGCTCCACTGCTGTACACAGTGCCACAGTAAAGTGAGTGGAACGCTACGAGGGCCCCAGCTCTCTGGATGTGATGACACACACTCCACACAGTGTGTGCGTGCGTGCGCTTAATAGAGCAGAACCTCCTTGTCTGATGTAACTGTAACTCTGTTCCACTCCAAGGCAAACACAGTGAGACACGCACGCACGCACGCACGCACGCACGCACGCACGCACGCACGCACACACACACACATTTTAACGGGGTCCCTGATGCCAAAGACACCCTGCTCCCTGGAACTCTGCCTTGTGCTTAACCTAATTTTTTTCCTCGTTTCTCCTTGTTTGAGTTTACACTGCAAAATCCCAAGTGTTACATTTAACTCAGAGAGTGTACAAATAGACCACAAGCTGGGTCTTAAATTAATTAATTATCTCCATCCATCCTTCTCTCAGTCGCTCACTGCTTCTCTCTTCCTCTCCATGTTTCTTTCTTACTTTCTTTCTTTCTTACTTTATTTCTCTCTTTCTGAGGGTGCGTCCCAAGTCATAAATTAACGTGCGCGACAGTAAAAAGCTCCCCCGGCACCTCGGAAAAGTAGTTCCTGAGCTGAAGTTGATTGATGGATAACTAATGAGGCAGCAGCCTCAACCTCCCCGCATGTGTGTGTGCACGCGCTTGTGTGTGTGTCTGTGTGTATGTATCTATGAGAGCGAGAAAGAAACCCAGGTTTTCCAGTAGTAAATCAGTGAGACGGTGAGTTGCGTCCCTCCTATTAGGCCAAATAGCTAATGTTACTAAGCTTAGCCCCAGGGTTACACCACACCTACAGTGTACACAGTCAAATCCTCAGTGCTCATTTAAGTGAGAGTGTACAGATGGAACCAATGACTCAATTTCTACTCTCTTCAGAGTTAAATTAACACAAAGGATTTGTCCAAACACACACACACACACACACACACACACACACTTCTCACAGCACTGCAAACACAACACTCCATCACACAGCGTGGGGGGGAAAAAAAACTATAAAAATGAAGTTGCCTGTATTTGCGACCTCAGGCGATGGTGAACAAGTCTTTCAATTTATATATAATGCAGATACAATATAGTATATCGAGACTAAGTCTACTATGATTATTGTTATTGATGAAAAAAAAAGTATACAAGCGTTTCCCATCATTAATGAGCTGCCCTGTGGGTCCATGCCTTCATTCGGTGTCTGATCATGATGAGATCACATCCTTATGTGTTCATTATCTCTTCACTTCCGTCTCAGTTTAACTGATAAAACTTTATTGCATCCCGAAGGGTAAAATCTGTTTTTATCTGCAACCAGTAGCGGGGTAAAGTTTTAAATAGGACCACAAAAGAACAACTTAAAACAACATTTTCTGTCATTTTGTTTTACAAATCTTACTTACTGTGTGTGTGTGTGTGTGTGTGTGTGTGTGTGCGTGTGCGTGTGCGTGTGCGTGCGTGCGTGTGCGTGTGCGTGTGCGTGTGTGCATGTCGTGTGCTTGTGCGCGACCTGCATACCTCATACCCCCCTGTCCTCCTATAAGGTTACAGGTGCAATGTGAGAACTTGTTCCCTGGGGTTTTACTGCAGGTTAACAAAAAAACACACTCAAACACACACCTACGCTATTCTCGTGTGAAAACAAAACACTCTTCTCCGGTGTGACATTACAGGTGATTTCCTCTCTCTCTCTCTCTCTCTGTCTTTCTCTTCCTACTCTCGCTCACTCCCTCTGCCACCCCACCCAACCCCAACACACACACACACACCGGAAATAGTAAATCTTTCAGTCTCACCGTTATATGATCTGACTGTTGTTTAGAGCGTTTATTTTTACTGTCTCCAACGTTGCCGTGGGCAAGATTCCCACTCGCACTCACGCAGCCACACTTCACCTGTGGAGCCACCGGGGGCAGTGCACCTCATAGGGTGATCTGGGGCTCGGAAAAGGCCCTCTTATCTGCCCCTCTATCTATTTCACTCAATGTCTCTTCGCTGCTAATGCAGCCAAGGTCAAGTGAATTTAAGATTGGTGTGTGTGTCTGTGTGTGTCTGCATGTCTGCGTGTGTGTGTGTGTGTGTGTGTCATGCACACCTGACCCCAGCAACTAGAACCCTCCTATTCAGACACAGTCAAACACAAGACGGGTTTCAATTACCTATGCTCCATCACTTTCTTTCTCTCCTTCCACTATTTTCTCTCTCTTCTTACCCATTCTCTCTCGTTATCTCCAACCAAAGGCCGGAGACTATGTTTGCCCTTGTCCGTCTGTCGATGTGTCAGTGTGTCAGTCTGCGAGCGGCTAATCTCAGACACTGTTGTTATGATCCGTGTGAAAATATGCATGTACACGTTCTTTGAATTGGCCTCATGGTGGCGCTTTAACAGTGCCCTTCACGGTTTGGCCTATAACTCTTGAACCGTAGATTGTACAATAAAAAAAAGAATCTTGGGTCTACCCATCCATCCGTCCATCCACCAACACACGCACATGCACACGTGTACACACACACACACACACACACACACACACACACACACACACACACACACACACACACACACACACACACACACACACACACACACACACACACACACACACACACACAGTGTATTAGATTTAAGTAAATTTAAGCCTGCTGCTTTGTACCATGAGGCTGGTAAAATCAAGCCGTGGCTCCTTCCGTATCGGTATCTCTCATTCTCTGCATCTTTCTCTGTATCTCTCACCCTGTCCTGTTATTGCTGACAGAGGGAAGGGTGCGTTTGCTAGCCAGCGGTGTTGTTATCCGTTTACATGCCAGTGTTTGTTCAGGGACTTGATCGAGTTACAGGACAAATCAGGCCAGACTGGGCTGCACGCACCAGCGCACGCACGCATGCACGCACAAACACATCACACTAGCCATCACCTAGCTGCATCGCCCGCTGCTGAGGCATCAATGTCCAGCTCAACCATAGAAAGACTTGTGATAGGTACTGCACAAAAACTATTTTCACCCACTCCTTTACACCTGGTCACCTATGATGTGATGATAAAGATGTTTCTGATTCTAACAATCTCCCTATGTTTAACCCAAGCCCCAAGGAAGGAATCTCTGGTGGAATTGAAGCTCAGTTGCGGGTTCTCGTTCAGCCTGCTGTTCCTATTAATGGCCCAGCAGATGTCACTATTTTACCTTCTACCGGTCACAATACATTATAAATGTATAATCTCAATAAGTCAATGAGGTTTACGGCGAACTTTACACTTGATTTGATTACCTTAATAAACCTTTTCATAAACACTTTATGTTTTTGATTGATAGTTTAAAGTATTTTTTAAAGATTCTTGGGGCCTTTTCCTGCCTTTATTTATAGTTTGATAGTGGAGATAGACAGGAAACAGCTGAGAGAGATGGAGAGAGACATGCAGCAAAGATGGTCGGGAACGGGACTTGAACCTGTGATGCACTGCCAGGCTACTTAAAGTATTTTTAAAATCCTCATTGATATGTGTTTAGGAAAAAAAAAATCTCATTAATTTATTGATGATAAAGCTGGGTATGTTTCTAGGGTTTCTACTGGTTCTACCGACTGAAGACCCGCCCTCGCTGTGGTTGCAGCCAATAGCATTCATTTCTGTTAGCATTTCGGATAGTGTTGCCCGATCACGTGATCGGATCGGCCGCCGATATGGTCATTTTTATAAGATTGGAGATCGAAAAAAAAAACAAAAAAAAAAAACGTTTTTTTTTTTTTCCCCCCGTTTTTTTTCAAAAAAATATTTTCTGGGAGTAGTGAAAGTTACAGGTAAGGTGAATGCGATATGAAACGTAAGCTTACCATAATCACAGTAATCCTTAATCATTTTCAATCATATTCAAGGGCTTTTGGAGAAATGAGACAGACACAGAGCCCTGCAGAGGGGAGGTGATTGTTTCAGACTCTGTGTCCAGCTGGCAGCTGATGCCAATAAGTAGTAATGGCCTCTTGTAATGGATCAAAGGAAGGCAATTATGTCTCTCTGCACTGTCAACTAGCTGCTACAGATGCATACTTTTCAAGCAGACTGGTTAATTGGTTCTTAACTTATTTTGTTTCAACTTTAAAAATGGCCAATGTTTTACCAGTTTTTATATAGTTTGTTGATTATTTTTGATGCTGTAATGGTCTATTTTATTTTATTCTTTGAGCTAAATTAAACAGGTTTTAAAAGTCCTTAAATCGTGACTTCACTGCCAAATTTCAAAGGCCACACCAAAGGTCCGCTGCACAATGCTTGAGAAACACTGCACTAGTAGGCCTATATCACTATACACTACTCATAAGCTTTGTTTTTAATTTGTTGATTCAGTGCTGCACTAAGTGATAGAATGAATAGAATTTTTTTTCTTAACTCATTCCCTGCCAGGCCCGATAGTCCCGAGATTATTCCAATGTCTTTCCCCGCCAGGCCCGATAGTCCCGAGAATTTAAAAAAAAAAAAAAAAAAAAAATCCATGATAGCAATCGCGAAATTGCATGTTTAACCCCCATAGCAACCCCATCTTTCAAGCATGGCAGCCATTTTGGCAGCCATCTTTGTTAAACATAGTGGCTGTTATCTCATGAATGCCTGAACGGATTTCCATTCGGATTTTTTTGTTTGAAAGCTGTGAGCAATGTGGACACACGTGGTGCATTATCTAGGCATGGGTGTGCATGATCCGTGCACACCCAATTACATGGAAGTCTATGGAGACGAATGGCAGGTGGGAGTACGGAGGTATGTTAAAATGGCGGTCAATGTGTTAATGCCTTGCCATAAGGTCGGATCGGGAAAGATCGGGATCGAATCGGAAGCAATAATATTTGATCGGTATCGGATCGGGAGCAAAAAAAACGTGATCGGGGCATCCCTAATTTCGGACTGTATGTAGAAAGAGGGCGGATTTGAAATAGCTGAAAAACAGCCTTCAAAAAGGGTTTGTAGAAACCAACGGCGTCACTTTGTCCATTCTTTTTTACGGTCTATGGTTTAATCACAGATGTATCTGAACTTATCCCTATAAGTTCAGAAACACTCAACAATGATGATTTCATTTAACTTTTGATGATTACCAACATCGAAGCTGCCATTAACAGCAAAGGACAATGTCATGGCCACTGAGGTTAGCAGTTAATAACCAGGATGTAAGGCTTGTATTATTTGAGATTCATGGATTGCACTTTGGAGTAGACATTCCAGCACAAATTAGTGGATGTTTGAGAGACACCTAATACTGAGCAGTGTTATGGCAGTGAATGTAATATTAGCCATTCGAGATGCACTGGTCAATTCGGAACGGAAACCAGGCTTTCCGCCATGTGGAAAGTCTAGTGACGCGAGCTTAGGTTGAGAAGGCAGATGTCGTTACCACTTTGTATGCCATCGACTCACCCATTCTGGGGATTTCTGAGCTGATCTTCTGTGTGTGGCTCAACTACTGTACATCTATGTCCTGGCTCCTGGGATTTCCTGTCTCCTTAGGAAACAGATTCTGTCTTGTTTGGATATTATTATATGCTTATATCGTCTTTGTCGGGTGGAAACCTTGTATGTCCAAAACTGTTCGTTTTTATCATTTTAAAAAAATGAACTAAACTAGTGAAAACAGCTGATCTACAAGCACACAACGCCGCGTTGTGTGCTTGTAGATCTGCTGTTTTCACTACTTTTGTGCGACGGCCTTGTCTGATGAAGCAGGGCTTTACTTCGCGAAAAAACATACACATTTGAAACTTGGAGATACGAGGTTTCTGCCCGACAGTGACGATATGCTAGCTGGGGATGTGTGAAGAGTTCATTTAGAGGATAACCAGAATGAGTAGAAAAAAGATGGAGATAGCTTTGAGGAATAAACCACTGGTCACGGCCAATCTAAACATTCCCTCTGTCTCTCCCCTTTTTATTGACGCTCCCTCCGTATGTCAATCAACTCAATCCGTCACTACGTCCTGTCCTGTTACCTCTCTCTTCATCCACTTACTGAGATTTTGGTTATGAAGCACTATAAGAGCAATGGTCACACAATGTGAATATGGTTCATTTTCTTTTTGTCTGTCAGTGTCTCAGTTTGGCTGTAAAGGCTTTTTGGGTGGTGTGACAGACAGATGCAGTAACTCAGGTTAATTTTTTCTGCTAATCCTGTTCGCAGTCTTACATTTCGTGTGTGTGTGTGTGTGTGTGTGTGTGTGTGTGTGTGTGTGTGTGTGTGTGTGTGTGTGTGTGTGTGTGTGTGTGTGTGTGTGTGTGTGTGTGTGTGTGTGTGTGTGTGTGTGTGTGTGTGTGTGTGTGTGTTTTGTGCGTGTCTTGGCAGCATGATGTGTCGTCAGGGGCTTTGAAGGCTGCGCTGGATGGGGTGGTGGAGGAGTGTGTGAGCTTCGTGGGAGTGGACATCAACATTTGCTCAGAGACGCTGATGAGGTAGGAAATGCACACACACACACACACGCACGCACGCACGCACGCACGCACGCACGCACGCACGCACGCACGCACGCGTCCACACGTAACCTCAAGCAAGTGCACAAAGTTCTGCTCTATTTCACTTTCTCTCTCATATATTCACTTTCACATTCACACACATGCGCACACCGGCACATTGCTGTGGAGCGGTGATGGAGTAGGGGGCCAGAGCCCTTCGACATACTTTCCCTCAGCAGTCACAACATGGCAAAAACGTCGTTTTCACACGCAGACTCTCGCGCGCACACACACACACACACACACACACACACACACACACACACACACACACACACACACACACACACACACACACACACACACACACACACACACAAACAGACAAAGTCGGCCCCACCAGCTCAGTGTTTAGTCTAACACTTCACGCCCAGTCTACCTCACTGGACCCTCTGGATCCAACACGGAGCATTCCTGCGCTGATACAGCAACACAAACACACAAATACGTTCACACACTCCCAGGCACACTTCTGAACCTTCGGCCTACGGCAACAACGTAAGCACACATGCCCGCCCGTGTTTGCTGTGAAGCAAAGCATGCGTATAGACACACACACACACACACACACACACACACACCGCCATCACACGAGAGCACAAATTCAGTGCAACACATTCACGCTTGCACGCACACGCGCGCAACCCCTATATGAAATCAGGCAGCAGAGCAGCCATCAGGTCATCTGTTTACTTGTCTGCTGGGTAAATGAGCTTTTTCCATGCCTGCAAGGGCTCCAGACGCACGCAGGCACGCTCTCACACACACACACACACACACACACACACACACACACACACACACACACACACACACACACACACACACACAGACGTGTTGATGACTGCAGTATTATGCAGAGTGTTGACATAGCAGTGTGTTTCAGAGTGACCGGAGTCTCTCTGGGCTGTGGACACGAAGTGAGAGCAGAGCTAATTGAGCTTCAAACCGCTGGTCCAGACCTGGACAAACACACACCCTAATCTAAACATTGGGGTGTGTGTGTGTGTGTGTGTGTGTGTGTGTGTGTGTGTGTGTGTGTGTGTGTGTGTGTGTGTGTGTGTGTGTGTGTGTGTGTGTGTGTGTGTGTGTGTGTGTGTGTGTGTGTGTGTGTGTGTGTGTGTCTTGTGAAAGTTTTTTCCTGCTCATTAAAAGAAGAAAAACAGTTGTCACAATGAATGGCAGGTCACGTTCCACGCTGTCCGCTTGGTTCCTTATACTGACTCTCTGCTTACAGTGGTGTGTGCTTTGCTGTCATAGTTGTGATGTTAGCGCAGGCCCTGTTTTTACTTTAGTCTTTTCTCCTTCTTTTTTTCGTGACAAGCTGCAGCAGCACCGTTTATCTTGCAGCACAGTGTTTCTGCAAACTTTATTACACGTCAAGAAAGTGTTCTCAAATCCTAAAACAACATTAGAAATTATGTTTTTTCTCCCTCACAACATTAGAAACATGTAGCCCAATGGGCGTCCTTTAGAAAATGCTCCTGCATGGCTGCATGACTCAAAGTTGTCATGACAATCACGAACAAAACATTTTGTGGTTTCAAAGCCAGCTAATCTCAATCAGTCAATGCTACGAACCTCAAAAAACAAATCATATGCATTCATTTTATCCACAGTATTGATAACCTGCGCTGTATATATGCATACATAATTTCAAGGTGTTTCTTGCAGACATGTAGCAGGTCTGAACGCAGGGCGGGCACGCAGCATCGCTGAGTGGCGGGAACAGAAGGGACCCTTCATCAACAGGGAACAGGTCAAACTGGTGAAGGGCTTGGGGCCAAAGAGCTACCAGCAGTGTGCTGGCTTCATACGGATCAACCCTCTGACCTTACACAGGTACACGGTCACACACCTTTTTTAACCAAGCGTGTTCTTGGTTAATAGTTTTCTAGCGTTTTCATCATAAACCTGATTATGCATCATTATAGATGAAGTATCCTATTATATACTAGTAAGACACCTCAGGGCGACATGAAACCTCCCCAATTCTTGGCCATCTGGCCAGTGATGTATATTGGATCAGTTACCCATTATGGAGACCCCTGGTACCCATATATGGAGATTCATGTACTGTATATGAAGATATGCTGTGAGAGCCCAAACATGCTTACTGTAGGAGAGCTGCTTGCTCTCCTACAGTGCGGACGTATCGCTGCTTGCTCCCGCTTAGGCTCGCTTGTGCTTACATTCTTCTGCTGATACTGATGTTTTATTTTTTCTCTGAGAAACTACAAATGGATCTTGGATACTTATAAAACTCCGGGATTGTTTTGCTGTACTGCAATATACTATTTTTTGCCACTTGGTGACTGGATACGTAGCATCTAGCTAACTAGCAAGATGGCCGGACCAACCATTTCTACAAGGGTTTATCAGAAACTGCTTCAGAGGATTGCAGTACTGGAAACGGAATTATTCCAATTAAAACAAACCCAAAGACTGGATAAACCACTCGCCTGGAATTCCCTTGGTGCAAAGCCAAAGATGAAAGAACGGACGACGGGCAGGACACCCTCCCAAAGCCCTCTTATCACCGACGAATGGCCGGAATTACCCCGGCACAGCGCTGCTTCGACCCCCCTTCATAAATGGGCAACTGCCAAGGGGAAAAACACTGCTAAAAAGTCAAACGCAGTCCAATCTCCACACACACCGAGTGTGCAGCTGGCAAACAGATTCACGCCACTGGCCGAGGATGACAGGGGTAGCATCTCCCCAAGCTGGCTAACAGAACAGCTACTAGAAGCCCCCCGAAGTCCCCCTGTTGACAGAGAGAACGTCCCACCCAGCAGGGTAAGAACCACCTCAGTGATTGATCCTGACATTTTGATTGTGGGCGATGCTGCTTTAAAAGGTGTCAAAAGCATAAGAAAGAAGAAGGCAAAAGTTATGTGTTTTCCCAAAGACACAGTCTCTGACATGAAAGACAGAATTCTGGATCTTGTCAACAAACACCAAACGGTGAAAACCCTGATTCTACATACTGGCACATATGACACAGAAGAAAAACAGTCAGAAATCTTAAAGGAGAATTTCAGGGCTCTATTCAACACATTGAGCTTCCTGAACAGTGACATAGAGCTTTGGATCAGCTGTCCCCTACCGCCTATGAGAGGCACAGACGAGAATTTCAGCAGACTGTTCTCTCTGAGCAAATGGCTTTTAGCTGCATGCACCGACAAAAATGTGCATTTTATTGACAACTTCAGTTTTTTCTTCGACAGAAGACACCTATTTGCTGATGAACGGCAACTAAATAAGCTAGGAGCAAAGATATTTTTGCAGAATGTTCTCCATGCTCTGGCCTTGGCCAGAACACAGCAATCCAAAACAACAGATTGTGATGAACAACTCTTATCTGCAACCCACGAAGAATCCATAACAAGAGATAGTGTTATGGTTACTGAACTGCCCCCCTCGGCCGAGGGGGGAACGGCCTTGGTGAACGGAGGAGCTACCGTTGTCCCTGCCCTCCCTGACGAGGAACTGATTATGGTGAACGGAGGAGCTTCCGTTGTCCCTGCCCTCCCTGACGAGCATGACAGTATGGTTACTGAACTGCCCCCCTCGGCCGAGGGGGGAACGGCCTTGGTGAACGGAGGAGCTACCGTTGTCCCTGCCCTCCCTGACGAGGAACTGATTATGGTGAACGGAGGAGCTACCGTTGTCCCTGCCCTCCCTGACGAGGAACTGAATATGGACAACATCTCCGCTGAAGAGTGGAGTAGACGAATGAATGCAGAGTTGGAGTCACTCAGGGAAATGTTCGAAGAGGACAGTAATGAAGAAGAGTTTTGTGGATTCCCTGCTTCAGCCGTGGCTGGCCCGAACAGTGAGCAAAGTGAACTGGCAACTGACAACGGAGAGTTGACAGAGGAAGAGGAGGGGGCGGGTACAACCGCCCCATCACCCCAATCCTCCTCTTTCTCCCTATCTCCAATGCCTCTTCTAGAATTCACGAATGGAATGAATGAACTCATTAACACTGCGTTAAAAATGACCCCGGCCAGACACACGGTCAATGGCCCGGCGGCACAACCACCACAGGAAAAACGCCCGGCACCACAACCACCATCCCTGAAAACGCCTGAAATTGCCCCGGCCGTGCCCCAGAAATCTGTGGCCTGGGTGTTTTCGCCCCCACCCATCCCTCCACGACCACAACGACAGAAGACCCAGGCCTCCCAGCTGGACAATACGTTTAGCCGTTGATGTCAGCTGGGTCCATTATACCCAGCAACTAACGTATCTGGACCCGATGCTCCTTCAAGCGCTTTTATTAAGCAGGCTCACAACATTTCTACTGTAATTTCAAATAGAGAGTCCAGGATAAGCAGTGGCTCTGCTAATTTAGCTAACTTAACTTACATTCCCTGTAGGGGCTATAGTACAGTAAAATGTCATAAAATAAACCTGGCACTTTTTAACATCAGGTCACTTTTAAACAAGTCCTCCTCTGTAAATGATATAATCTGTGAAGAGAAATTAGATATAATCTTTTTAACAGAGACATGGCTGGGCAACGATGGAGCTTTTGCACTTGGCGTCGCCTGCCCACCAAACTATCACTTTATTCAATCAGTGCGCGAAGGAAAAAGAGGCGGAGGCTTGGCATACATTTTCTCTGACATTCTTAAATTCAAGTGCCTGTCCTTTGGAAGTTTTTCATCCTTTGAATATCAAGCTAACTTATTTGAGAGTCAATCCTCTGTTCTAATGATTACGATATATCGCCCACCAAAATGTAGCAAAGCCTTATTTCTTACAGAAATATCTGAACTTCTATCTATCTGTTCCACGGACTATGAGAGAACCCTTATTGCTGGTGATACTAACTTGCATGTGGACACTGTTACTGATCTTACAGCTATGAGTTTCTTACAGTTACTGCATTCCCTTGATTTTGATCAGCATGTTACCGGGCCAACCCACAATCAAGGCCACACCCTTGATCTTGTGATCTCTAAAGGGCTAAATATTTCTATGGACAGGATTATCGCTAAGCCTGATTTATCAGACCACTATTTACTGTGTTTTAATATGACTGTCTCTGATCTAGAAAAAAACAATAGAGAATATACTATAAAAAAGAGATTTTTCGGTTCCTCGGCAGCAGAAGAGTTTGCCAGCCTTCTTGCGTGTGCACCCCGCCTTCCTGATATTCCCTCAGTAAATTATATGGTTCAACGTTTTAATCTTAAATTGGAGTCAGCTCTGGATATAGTGGCTCCTATGAAAACTAAAAAGAAATATAATTCCAAAGTAACACCCTGGATAAACGATCATATACGTTCACTCAAAAAACAATGCCGCAGAGCAGAGCGAGCTTGGAGAAAAAATAAATTAACTATCCACCTACAGATATTTAAGGCGTCAACAGCCACCTATAATAAAACCATGCGTCTGGCTAGGCAGGCCTATTTTTCCGGAATTATTAATGAGAATAAGAACAATGCTAGGGTCTTATTCTCTACCATTGAACGCCTTTTAAACCCCCCCCAGTCCTACAAGCAGTCACTCCCTGCCTCTAAAGCAAAGTGTAATGAGTTTGCATCCTTCTTTGACAACAAAATTGTTAACATTCGAGCTGGTATTACGAATAATACTGTCACAAATGCAAATGCGGTTAATGGTGCCATGTGTAAAAGCATCGATAAATCTAGGGGGAGCCTAGTATCATTTTGTGCAATTGATGAAGAGGAACTTCGTAAAACCATATCGCAAATGACATCGTCTTCTTGCTCGCTGGATGCAATACCCACGCCGTTTCTTAAAGAGGTTGTAGACTGTGTTATTGAAGATATCCTAAAAATAGTAAACAGCTCTATACAATCAGGTGTCTTTCCAGACTCACTGAAAACGGCTGTAGTTAAACCCTTACTCAAAAAACCCAACCTTGACCCGTCCGTGCTGGATAATTATCGACCCATCTCTAATTTGCCTTTTCTGGGCAAGGTCCTAGAAAAAATTATCTTTCATCAATTGGATGTGTTTCTGCAGAACAATAAGGTGCACAACAAATTCCAATCCGGCTTCAGGAAAGGACACAGCACAGAAACTGCACTTTTAAAAGTTATTAATGATCTTAGGGTGGCTGCTGATAACAAAGATGTGTCCGTTCTCCTACTGCTGGACCAATCGGCGGCTTTTGACACAATTGACCATACAATTCTAATACAACGTCTCGAACACTGGGTAGGACTGTCAGGTACAGCTCTGTCCTGGTTTTGCTCTTATCTGACAGGCAGAAGCTACTCTGTTAATCTAGCTGACTTCGAGTCAAACAAACACAACATCTGCTCTGGTATTCCACAGGGCTCGATTCTTGGTCCTTTATTATTCTCCCTCTATATACTGCCGCTGGGAGAACTTATTTCCGCTCACGGTGTGAATTTCCATTTCTATGCTGATGACACCCAGTTGTACCTTTCGGTGGCTACGGACGACCCCTGTGCTCTAGACCCATTGCTGACGTGCGTGTCCAGCATAAAATGCTGGATGAGTGAGAACTTTCTCAAGCTAAATGAGGACAAGACAGAAGTTCTCATAATAGGTTCTACTGCCCAGAGAGAATCAATAATAAATAGACTTGGTAACCTGGCTAAAGAAAATAACACCTCTGTTAAGAACCTGGGGGTGATCATTGATGCTGAATTAAATTTTAATACACACATTAATCATGTCACGAAGATTGCCTTCTTTCACCTTAGAAATATTGCGCGAATTAGAGCCTATCTGTCGCTGAACGATGCAAAAACGCTGATCCACGCTTTTGTTTTCTCTCGGCTTGATTACTGCAACGCACTTCTCTCTGGTCTGCCAAAGAAAACAACTGACAGATTACAACTTGTTCAAAATGCAGCAGCCAGAGTTTTAACAAAAACTAAGATAAGAGAACATATTACTCCAGTTTTAGCGTCGCTACACTGGCTCCCGGTTGTTTTTAGGATTGATTTTAAAATTCTTTTACTTGTTTATAAAGCTCTAAATGGTCTGGCACCTTCGTACCTCTATAACTGCCTGCATAGATATGTTCCAACCCGCCCACTCAGGTCCTCTAGTGCAGACCTACTTGAGGTGCCAACAATGACATATAAAAAATATGGTGAAGCAGCTTTCTGCTTCTATGGACCGACAGCTTGGAATAAACTACCACTACACCTAAGACAGGCAGCCTCGGTGGATAGCTTTAAAGCACAGCTCAAGACCTATTTCTTTACTCTTGCTTTTAGCTAAATTTTTTAATCCCTATGCTGCTATTGACGTCCGCACGGCTCTGAAATTGTTCTTCAATGTTCTATGCTTTTATTTTTTCTTGCTTTATTGTAATCATTTTACTTATCTCTTTTTTATGTATTTTTTATTTCTATTTTACTTTTTCTCTGTTAAGCACGTGTGCTTCATTTTATGCTCTGTAAAGCACTTTGAGCTGCATTTCATGTCATGAAAGGTGCTATACAAATAAAGTTTTATTATTATTATTATTATTACTCAGTTATTCGTTATGTGAAAGTCCTATGATGTCTATGACTGTATGACATCTGACATCATACCCTTTTATGCCCATACATGGAGATCCCTGTCTGTAGAACCAGCAGTTAGTGTGGTATGTAACCGATGTGGCCTCCATATATGGGCATTCCCATATGAAGTCCTGTTATATATGGGCTTAATATTGATGACATCAGGGAACTCCATATATGGACATCACAGTGACGTCAGAGCATGATGTCAGAGCGACAAACCCATAGAACCCATAGTGTCAGGCGTTATAGACAGAGATACATACATAAGGACAAGCTGTGTGAGCTCTGACGTCACGTATAAACATATAAGTTCCCAATGCAGCTACGTCCAAATATGGACTGTTGTCTAACCTCAATGTGTTGTCATCAGCAAACAATTCAGTTGGCTCCATATATGGGCTCAAAAAGGGGCATGCCCATATATTCGCATATATACTGATGACATGAGATACACTGATCTCCATATATGGGCATAAAAGGGACAAGGAAGGACTGACTGATATAGAGATCTCCATATACTGTATGGGCATATCAGTCAGATCTGCGGTGCGACATAGCTGTCAGGGTCGCATAGCGGCCCGAACTCTAGATGTCTAGCTCTAGTGCCAAAAATAACCAATATGCAAGCTCATACAAGCCATTATACAAGCTCATGTAGATAGCTTGTAGATCGACTACTTTTGGTGATTGTTCCCCCCAGAATAAGAATGAGTATAAAAGTTATTTTCAGTCGGTCCTAATGGAAAAAAATATTCTCTCGTGACATACTGTATCTTTGGGGAAAGAAATTTACATATTTACGTACCAGTTAACTCATACCTCGCGATCCCCGTAGAGACCGTAGATTTCCCGCTGTACCGCGCTGCCATGCCCGTAGAGCCCGTAAAGTTTAATTAGCTTTAATCATTATGAAAGGATTAAAAGTATTAGCGCAGATTTTCGCTGATTCTGGCTCTTTAGGCCCGCCCCCCTAACTGTATCCGGTCATTTCCGGTCTGGACCGGATCCAGCTTTCCGTATCCAGTCTGAGCCTGGGCCATAGTCCCGCCTCCATTGGTTTACAGTGTAACAGAAAAGAAAGCTACTCGGCGACGGAACGCTCGTTTTTCAATCGGATTTTTGCGTTTGGAAACTTTGATCCAGTCTCTACACGCCTGGATTATGATCCCCGCACATATCGTGCGTTTTGTGCGCGAACGTGTCCACGTGTTACCATAGCGCACAGTTGGCTTTTTTCAATGCTTTTTCATGTAAACACTGGCTGATAAGCAGAGATACAGCGTGGCAACGGATATGTCTTTTTCAATGGGGTTTTTTGTATTCGAAAGCTTGTCACCGAGTCTACACGTCTACTAGATGAGTCGCGCACAGATTGTGCACGATGCGTGCGCGTGCCCACGCTAAAAGGTAAGGACAATTTGGCAGCTGCTTACTACAGCTATGTTTAAAATGGCAGAGAAAAAGTTAATAAGACAAAAGGTGCTATAAAGTAACAATGTAACTCGGGGATGCCGTGGATGAAAAGGTTATTTAAAGGGGTGACTTGAGCCAAAAATGTTTTACAACCACTGTTTTAGAGACTTGACAGAGATGATATTTTAAATGTGAGCTGGCGCTGTATCTCTACAGTCTGAGTGGTGACACATGGAGATCAGAGCCAGCAGCCGCTGTGGTGTCAGAGAAACCAGCCGCTAAGAAGACCAAAGGAAAGAACAACGCCAACATCCCATCATGTCCCAACCCCCTGGACCTGACCTGCATACACCCAGAGTCCTACCACATAACACAGAGGTACCACACACACACACACACGCACGCACGCACGTCGCACGCGCACACAAACACACTGCTGCACACATTGCTACACACACCATCTACACGCATTTGCCTACTCTTAATTATTTTTATTGTATTTTCACTTCTGCAGGGATATCTAAAAGATGTATTAATAATTTCAGATTTAATTCTGAAAGTGATAAAATAACTAGAAAGATGCAATTGGAAGTTACAAGTGTGGTTGTCGTGACAAGTCTAGTTTAATTTTTAGTCAAAGTCAATGGAGAAAATGTATTCACAAATATGTTTATATAAATTAAACTATATATAATGTACTCTTAGCAAAGTGCACACATGTGTGTCCCCATGAAGCCGGGCGATTTGACATACTGTATGGGCCAAGTGCGTGCCAACAAAAATGTGGGAGGAGTAGCGCGGCAAAGAAAGTTGACGATGGAATAAAGTCGGACAAGTACTATTGTCTGGTTGCCCTACAGGGGCAACCACACTAATAAGACAAACGTTAATCCATTTAGGCACCCATGCATGCTTAAAGAGGACCGTAAATTCTGGATGTTTGTCTTAGGGTAGGCCACAGCAGTACTAGTTCTACTTGTACTGTTGTTCTGTGTATTGAGAATGAACACACTGGTAAAAATAAATATCTATGACCCATTCACCTACTCTACTTGATACTCTCTTTTTGTAATGGAGCCTTCTTTCCCTAAGATGCAGTAAGTGTGCATATTTTTGGATTGGGACAGAAATGGCATCCAAGTAAAGGTTACAACATACTGTACTCCAAACAACACCGAGCAGGGCTTGGGTAGGGCTTCCCGAAACTGAAGAAAGTTTGTTAAGGATGAAAGTGTTTTATACTTGGCGTTGGGTTCTGAATGATAGACCCACCCACTGCATACAGTGCTGGTCATTCTAGCACAGATCTTTGCTGTTTTACATCAACCTCCAACGTCCTTTGATATAATTTGTCTCTGAGTTTTCACCATTTCTGATGAGAGACAGAGTGGACAAAGTGTGTGCTGTCTCTTCACCAATTAACACTTTGGATGCCAAAAAGCGTCCAGGAACGTGATTAGTGTTAGCTGGTTAATAGCAAAAATCACACCCGTGTGAACTGAGCGGTGGTTCTCCCCCCCCCCCCCCCCCCCCCCCCCCGTGTGTGTGTGTGTGTGTGTGTGTGTGTGTGTGTGTGTGTGTGTGTGTGTGTGTGTGTGTGTGTGTGGCCTGGACAACAGCGCCCCTCCCTTAACATGTGTGGTCAGAAAAGGTACTACACAGGCTTGAGGCTACATACAGACCCACCCACCCACATACAAACAAACTACACACACGGCCACGCTATGGAGACGGTGTGACCACCGCTCAAAAAGTGCACAGCACACCAGTCCTTGTGAGGTGCTGGCCAACGGGACAAATACTATGAAAAAAGTGTAAAGCCGCACACTCGTAGCTGCCGATGCACATTTATTAGGACAACACAGAATTAATGAGAAACCAAAATTTCGGACAGACAAGCTGCCTTCTTCAGGGTGTTAGCTGGTTACCATGGTACCCGGCCACCAGTGAGCGAAAAAAAAAATCATATTATATCCCATAATGCATCTCGAAAGCCGCTGCTGCCCGATTTCACTTTCTCATTCACATCCATTCTATCTGGCTTTCCCACATCACTCGTTTGGTCAAGACGGCCCGATTTTCTATGGACTTTATCTGTCTCATAGATCGCCGTGTTTGTATTTCTTCTTCTCTGTGTGAAAGACAAGACGTTGAACGGCCGTGAACGGGGGCCACGTGCATACCACCACTGAAAATCAGGTAAAAGCAATAGGAAAGATACATGGCAGTTAGTTAGTTAGTTAGTTATAGTTTTAGTGTCATGCGGAGAGGGAGGTTTGTACCACCTCAGCCAACTTTTCTTCAAAACTGTCAGTGGGGTACATTGTGGACAGATTGTGGAAATAAAAACAATATAAATCCTGAGCACATTGAGCGTCTGACCATCACACACAACGCTTGGCACACAAGGTGTTCAGCAAGTTAAACAATCTTGGAGGTGCAACAACTGCCAAACGTCGGCAAGGCAAGGTTGAAATATTCGTAACTGTCCAGCACAAGGCACAAAGTCACACCGCTGACCGCTCGCCACAGTGCTTTTACACAAGAGTACAGTGGTAGCAACAAACAAAAAAAAAGGCTTTCTGTGGACTCAGGCCCTCTTGCCAACACCAAGGAGCGGTGCATCTCGGTGTGATCATGCCCAGATAGAGTACAAATGTAACCACATGGACCTGTGAGGGTCCATTTGTTATGATGTGTATCCTCTCAAAGTTACAAATGGATAAATGAATAGTGAGGATTTTACAGTGTGTTAAACATAAACCACTTTATCCAGAGATCCATTCGCTGACAAAGAGCGAGTCTTTTCCCCTCCAGTCATTTCTTTCCCATCTGAAACGTGTATGCCACGTTCCTCTTTCTAAATCCGATTTCTGGAGTTATGTGAGTTTTCTGTCCAGGAATCTCCATGTCACTTTGATCACATCAAGAACATTGTGGAGCTTGTTGACAAAAGAAAAAAGAAGGAAATGGCAGAAGAATGTGTTTTGGATTCTTTCTTTGTTTTACAAGAAAATATGCAGAAAGTCAAAGGGGGTAATGTTTTTTATACTGGACATACGCACACACATGGACAACGGCATTGGCATAGATAGACACACACAGTGACATGGACACTTGGGCATAACATCGCACACAATTGTATAAACATCAACACGTTTGTGCTTGCATGCACACTTGCACACAGAAAAACTCTCACACACACACACACACACACACACACACACACACACACACACACACACACACACACACACACACACACACACACACACACAGCCGGTGCCCACTCTTTTTGTGTCCTATGTCTTTGTAAATCAAATCAGAACCCGCACTACTCTAACCAGCCCCATATGAGACTGTGTCAAAATCAACTCCATCTTAGCTCCAACATGCTCTGGGCAACAAGGGTAGGCCGCTGTACAACTGATTGTGTGTCTGTGTGAGAGTGTGTGAGTGTGTGGGTGTGTGTGCGTGCGTGCGTGCGCGTCGGCGTGTACGTGTGTGAGAAATGATTGTTAGCACTGCTGGTGCTGATATCAAAAGCACATTGAACATCTGCCCGGTACTCTCTCTCTCTCTCTGTGTGTGTGTGTGTGTGTGTGTGTGTTTGTGTGTGTGTGTGTGTGTGTGTGTGTGTGTGTGTGTGTGTGTGTGTGTGTGTGTGTGTGTGTGTGTGTGTGTGTGTGTGTGTGTGTGTGCGTGCGCGTGCGTGTGCGCGCGCGCGCGACTGTGCATGTATGTGCACGTGGATAAGTGTGTGTGTGAGTGCAGTCCTCTCCCCCGCAGCTGCAGTCACTCACTGTGTGTTTAGTCTACATCACATCTGACACTAGTGGCTTTAAGCATGTTGATGCGCCTTTAATGGCCTCTCTTCATATATGTGTGTGTGTGTATGTGCAGAAAGATGGATATAGATTCTATATGAAGTCATGTTTCATATTTTTGTCTGTCACTAGGGTTGGAGGCGGTAACCGCCGTACCGCCGTACCGCGGTATACCGAGGTCTACCGCGGTGTCAGAGTGCTTACCGCGGTAAAAAGACAAAAAAAAAAGTCTATTTTTTATTGGAAAACAAGTGAGTTTTAAAACGGGGGAGAAGCGAGGACCGCATGCGCTCCATGCCGCTCTGCTCTGGGCCGTGTACCACACGTTGGAAGCCACATACGTCACTCAGTCACAGACCCTGCACACAGTGCACATGCAGGGCAGGAGAGTACGGAGCACAACTCTTATGACGGAGCAGCAAACTTTCTCTGTAATCCACTCGACACAAGGATGTTAATACATGTGTTGTGGCATATATTTTTTTATTCATACGGATTACTGGCGGAGCGCGGGCCGCGTGGACTAAAACCGAAAATCTAAAACCGAAAATGAAACTATTTTACTTTTTACACCGCGTCGCACGTTGTGCCCGTCCGGCGCGTCGGCGATTTTATAACCTTTTCTGTCAAGTCTTGTAACTAAAACCTGTATATAGCAGCACTCAATCACTGCGATTTGAGAGTTGAGACGTAACGTGAGTTTACAGAATCACTGTACACGATCTGACTACCCGTCCTCCTCTGGTTTGTTCACACAGCTGTTTGTGTCTGAAAAGCCCAAGTAGCTAGCCTACGTTACTATGGTAACCCGACAGTGCAGATCTAAAAGCTCAGAACGCGTCGGATGCTATGTGTTGTGAGCTTGTAGATCTGCTCCTTTGAAAGCCATACCCGCTGTGCTGTACGGAGAAGTATAACTCGGGCAGTCAGGCTGTGGAGCTATATATACTCTATGCTGTGGAGAGGCGACTTTTGGGAAGATGATTGCAATATTTTGGCTTATCGCCGAACCTTAATTAATAGATACGGGGGTGCGGTAATTACCGCAGTACCGACGGTAAATGGGAAGACGGTAATCGCGGTAACAAAATGTCCATACCGCCCCAGGCCTATCTGTCACTCACAATTCTTAAAGTACATTATGTGATCGTGTGTGTGTGTGTGTGTGTGTGTGTGTGTGTGTGTGTGTGTGTGTGTGTGTGTGTGTGTGTGTGTGTGTGTGTGTGTGTGTGTGTGTGTGTGTGTGTGTGTGTGTGTGTGAGAGCGTGCGCGACTGCGTGTGCATGTGTTCAGTCCTTTCCACTCTTTCACCAATAAGTCCATTTGAGGCAGGGTCAAAGCCTTTAAAAGCCCCTCAGAAAAGGATAAATAATCATTGTGCCTCTTTCATTCTGTCTCGTCTGTCCCTATCTATCTCTCTCACTCTCAATCTCCTCTCAGGCTCTCCCTCTCCAACTCTCACCCGCTGGCTCTGAGTGTACAGTACTTCACCAACAGCTCTCTGTCTATCCCCATAACATTTGTTTTGCTTTCTCTCCGTTCAGCCTAGTTTCCTACTAAACCAGGCAGAACCCCCCCCTCTCTCTCCATCCATGCTTGGGTCTGCTCTCTCTCTCTCTCTCTCTCTCTCTCTCTCTCTCTCTCTCTCTCTCTCTCTCTCTCTCTCTCTCTCTCTCTCTCTCTCTGTGGTGTGTGTTATCACAGCCCAGCTTGTCTCCTGAATGCTGCTGTTCTAATATGACCCTCTTAAACGTCACTCATCATTACACACCTTGTGTGTGCATGTGTGTGTGTGTGTGCGCGTGTGTGTGTGTGTGTGCGTGTGTGTGTGTGTGTGTGTGTGTGTGTGTGTGTGTGTGTGTGTGTGTGTGTGTGCGTGTGCGCGTGTGAGATAGAGAGAGAGAGAGAGAGAGAGAGCGCGTGAGTGTTTGACCAGGAGATGCTCAGTTGAGAAAATTATCACACAAATTAAACTGAATTTTATTGTAAAGCACTTTGAAAGGGCATTTCAATAAACTCCTGTTTGAATGCTGCTGCTCATGCTGACAGTCAGACAGCCTGCCTGCTGCTGCCCGATAATGCACTTGCTCTCCGTCAGGTGCGTGCACTCACTGTGGGTCATTGTGACCAGTTGACCACTAACCACAGTGTGACAGTCAGGCTCCGCAAATCACCCATGGTAATTCTTAATTTGCTTATTTTACTTGTTAAAAGTAACATTTTATTATAAAGACATGACAGTAATATGGGTGCAAAATGCAAATGTTTAATAAAGTTCATATCTAAAAAATATATTTAATCGAATAACCAAATTTTATTTACAAACCGAATAGTGGGAGCAGACCCTTTAGTCAGATATCCGAATATCCGTACACATCCCTAACTGTTGGTCATCTTTGTCTGCAGAGATGCTGATTACAATGACACAAGGTCATCTGTAAGAGCGGCAGTATGCTACGAAGTGCAACATTTAAATGATGCCTCTGGCTCAGAAGAAATACAAAAAAAAACAATGCGTGCTTTCAAGAAAAACAAAACCAAGAGTCTAAAAGCTTTTACAGCGGCCCCTAGAAGCAGTGCTGCTCCATAAACCCACCTGGACATGTTGGCTGAAGGTTGGTGCCAGAGGGAAGCAGGGGTGTCGCACCAAATTCTGGGCCCTGGGTACTTTAACTATTGAAAAATAGCAGATCTACAAGCTCACAGCGCGGCACCGAGTGCCGCGCTGCGAGCTTGTAGATCTGCTATTTTTGAAAAATCGTGAAGATTTGTGTAAGTCTTTGAATATTTCAAGATATTTTTGAAAAAACTATGTTTCTATGTCAGTGGTGCTCAATCTATTTCATGTGAAGGACCCCCAACATGATATGTATTTGACCACGGACCCCCATCTCAAAATATTTAGTTCCAGGGACCCCCCAGAAGCAGAATTTGAATTACAAATGTTCGCTTAAAGAAATACATCTATTCAAAGATTTGCGCAAATTTTCACGACTTTTAAAAAATAGCTTGTATATCTGCTATTTTTCAATAGCTAAAGTATAGAATAATGAAGGCCCTTCCACCTTGGGCCCTGGTAACTCAGTCCCACTTTCCCCCCCCTTGTGACGCCCCTGGAGGGAAAGCCATGCGGGGGGTTCATAGGGTGGGTTGGCACTGGCTCAGGAGGTAGAGCAGCCGCTTCAAATGACCTTGCTTATCACATTACGTTTTATCGGCCCATTCGGCTTTGAGACACCTTGTTGCATGCTATTACAAAAATGTTGGCAGTGGGGCCAAAGGAATTGCCATTGGTTCCTTGAAATCATTGGAGACCATCCTCTGTAGTTCATGAAGGTGCACAGAAGATTCCATGGTGGAACTTCGATGTTGTTTGGGACCATACAGTATAGTCATGGATCCATAGAGTTCCACTACTGGTGGTAAAAACAAAAGAAGGAAAAAGGACTACCAGTTCTTGGCATCGGCAGGCTTCACCCATGCTGAGTAGGAGTATTTTAGTCTGCTATCGACCTGATACCAGCATCGGTATCGGTGCTCTCCTAGAATGAAGGGACAGCTGAGAGGAGGAGGAGGAGGAGAGAGAGAGGACAGTGGAGGAACATTTAAATCAATGGCACATCTGACCCTGACTGTGTGTGTGTGTGTGTGTTTGTGTGTGTGTGTGTGTGTGTGTGTGTGTGTGTGTGTGTGTGTGTGTGTGTGTGTGTGTGTGTGTGTGTGTGTGTGTGTGTGTGTGTGTGTGTGTGTGTGTGTGTGTGTGTGTGTGTGTGTGTGTGTGTGGCATATCAAGTTCATCACATTTGAGCAACTGGATCCTCCATTACTGCTCTCAGCACCACACATCATCCATTTCTGTAACTATATCACAACACAGTGTACACACACACACACACACACACACACACACACACACACACACACACACACACACACACACACACACACACACACACACACACAGAGTTTGTCTGCTTCTGTTTCACGGACAGTACAACTTGGTGTAGTGATTTCAAAGACGTAGTATGAATTGTATACGTAAAAATTTGCATTTTTCCTTTAGTATGGACATTTTATATTTGTGTTACCTGTAATAGTTTTGATGATATGAGACAGAGGGAGTCCACTCTGTGAAAAATATTTCTGTGATATTGGACAGAGGGGGGTCTTTACTGTAAGCCTGGATACAATCTGTAACGTAGCCCACCCGAACATTCTATCTCACACACACACACACACGCACACACGCACACTTTCTCAAATATGCATACACAGTCACATTCTCAAAACATGCATGCACCCTTTTCTCAAACGCACGCCGCGCACACCCACACACACCCACACCCACACACCCACACCCACACACACACACCCACTCACACACACACACACACACACACACACACACACACACACACACACACACACACACACACACACACACACACACACACACACACACACA
Source organism: Nannobrachium achirus (assembly GCF_963921795.1). Taxonomy (NCBI): domain Eukaryota; kingdom Metazoa; phylum Chordata; class Actinopteri; order Myctophiformes; family Myctophidae; genus Nannobrachium; species Nannobrachium achirus. Next base: position 35,092,082 of record NC_137833.1, on the reverse strand, counting down.
CACACACAGTATTGGTAGTGATTATGTGCTGAGTGTAGGCCCACCAGGAGTAGAGGCCCCCAGACTCCTGGTACCCCTTAAATACTAACACACTCCAGTGGAAAAATGAGCTGGGTCACACACACACACACACACACACACACACACACACACACACACACACACACACACACACACACACACACACACACACACACACACACACACACCTGAAATTGGAACCCAGCAACCACCCACCCACAGCACGATCAGAAGGTCCAGAGACAGCATGCATGCCTCTTCATAAATCAACACATTTTTTCTCCAGTTCTCTCCCCTTTGTGTCCTTGTCTTCTCCTCTCTTTCTCACCTCTCCATGTTATCATCATTGTACTTTTTTTCCCCCTTCTTTTTAATTAAAGGATAATCATTTCTGCCAGCTTTCTAAACAAAGTAGTCTTCCCATAACCACTTCTGCCCTATTTTCTAAAAATGGTGAAAATAACAGATCTACAAGCTCACCACTTAATTCGATGCATTGTGAGCTTGTAGATCAGCTATTCTACCGGATTTTTGTAAATTTATGATATGCCCAAAATAGCGACCAGGGATTAGGGCTGAAAGGGATAAATATATGACAGAACATCATATTTGTTCTGTTATTTGTCTCCCCATATTGTAATTTAGCATTTTGAAAAGTACTACAGATAGACAAAATAAATCATTTCCTGTGGGAAAAGCTGTCGTACCGCAAAGTATAAAGATTTCAATACATTTTGAAAACTTGAAATGAGATGTTTCTGCATAATGAGTACTTTTACTTTTGGTACTTTAAGTACATTTTGATACCAATGCTTTTGTGATTTTACTCAAGTAAATTTAGAATTCCAGACTTTTACTTGTAACAGAGTATTTCTACATTGCAGTATTGATACTTTGACTTAAGTAAAACATGTGAGTACTTTTTCCACCACTGACAATATGTCATTGTCACATCATGACAAGAACAGAAAACTATAGCTCTTATCGGTAACAGTTTACAGTTTACAGTTTAGGCATTTAGCAGACACTTTTAATCCAAAGCGACTTACAATAAGCAGATAAAACATCACAATAATAAACAAGATAATATGTCAGTACATCAACAGCAATATAATAAATGCAAATGAATATCTATCTAGAAAACAATATAATCAGTCAAGAAAAAAAGGTTCTAAAAACCTAAAAACAAATGCTAACTAGCTTCATGTATGGTCACTGAGTGTAAGTGACAATGTTGTAGAAAATATTCATTTAGTTTAAAACTAATTTAAACTTTGATAGAGGTTTGCGTTGTCTAGTTACCTTGCCATGATGCAACTCCAAAAATTGGTAAGACATCTTTAGATCAAAATAATATAATATATATCTAAATAAAATTCCTAATTCAAATAAGTACTGTACTGTAGCTATACTGTACAACCCAGACCTCTAGCAAAGTTAAAATGTGCTCATTTAGCGCTCAGTGAATGAAGTGGGAACCTGCCCGTGGCACCCAGGGGCGGCACACCAAATTCTGGGCCCTGGGTACAAGGATTCACTGCGGGGCCCCTGTGCTTTAACTATTGAAAAATAGCAGATATACAAGCTCACAGCGCGGCACCGAGTGCCGCGCTGCGAGCTTGTAGATCTGCTATTTTTGAAAAATCATGAAAATCTTTGAGCATTTCAAATCCTTGAATGTCAGTGGAGCTCAAACCGTTTCATGTGAAGGACCCCCAAAATGATATGTATTTGGCCACGGAACCACATCTCAAAATTTTGAGTTCCAGGGACCCCCCAGAGGCAAAATTTGAGTTACAAATGTTCGCTTAAAAAATACATATATTCAAAGATTTGCACACATTTTCACGACTTTTCAAAAATAGCAGATCTACAAGCTCGCAGTGCGGCACTCGGTGCCGCGCTGTGAGCTTGTATATCTGCTATTTTTTCAATAGCTATTGAGCTAAAGTATAAAATAATTAAGGCCCCTCCACCACCTTGGGCCCTAGTAACTCAGTCCCACTTTCCTACCCCTTGTGACGCCCCTGGTGGCACCCCAACTATAGAAGAGGAAATTGAGACCATTACACCTACAATGTAAAGTGATTTCTTCCAAACCCCCTGTATAATGGAAATTCTCTGGCTGAATGAAAAGTTGCGATGAAGATTGAAACCTATACCATGGAATGTTGGGACAATGCCTTATACACAATATGGCGTGTGTGTGCCTATTGTGAAACACTATGCGTAACCTCATTCTGTGGTCAGACTTGCAGCTTTGTGTGAAACCATAGAGTAACGCAGAAATCTTAGCCTTGTAGAATAGCCCATATTTGCAGTATATTTTCATTGTATCTGCTCCTTTGATCCTTTGGATAGAGCAGTTAGTTTAAAAGGCATACTTTTAAATTAAGAATTTACAGTGCAGTTGCTGTATGTGGGACACTTAATGTGGGACAAACCACATGATCGCTGAGGGATCCACTTCTTGTCCCCTGCATTAGAGGATATTAATACTGGGAATCTGGGAATAAATTCCTTACCAAGAAAATGTGTTCACCAATTTGTTTGTAAAGATGTCTAGTAACACATCTAACAAAGTTTGACATTCAAAATCCCTAGGGGAATTTTTGACAGTAAAGCTGGTTGCACACTGCTGCGTTTTTCGTTGCGAAATGCGTTTTTCAGGACAAGGAGAGAGAGGGAGATAGAGAGAGCAAGGGACAGAGTGGTGCGCGAAACGGGCGGCAGTGTGCAAACGTGACTGACATAACGTGAGTTTGATTTTTTTATTTGCGTGCTCCGAAATTCACTCTGATATTCGGCCCGAAAAACGCAGCAGTGTGCAACCACCTTTACTGAAAGTTTCGGTCCCATTGACTTTACTATACACGAAAATAATACCAAAAATAAATCTGTGGCCCCACAAAACTATGGTTTAGTGATGAGTCATCACTTTTCACAGTTTTTTGGGGGCCAATTCGTAGCCCAAGGAATGTTTTTTTTGTGCAAAACAAATGCTGGCAATGGATTCAGAATCGTGAAAAAACCCTAATTAGACC
>NC_137833.1:35039017-35084017 GCF_963921795.1 Nannobrachium achirus | reverse complement strand
TCAAAACCAATCGCCTCAAGTTTGCTCATTAGTATCGAGTGATTTACGGTGTCGAACGCCTTTTGGAGGTCCAACATGACCATGCCGCAGTATTTGCCCATGTCTACTTCCCGTTTAATGTAGTCTGTAAGATACAGAAGACATGTGTCAGTGGAGTGTGATGTTCTGAATCCAGATTGGAATTCAAAAAGCAAATTGTGTTCAGCGAGGTAGTTATTAATTTGCCCTTGGATCAATCTCTCCATCACCTTAGAGATTGAGCTAAGAATGGAGACGGGGCGATAGTTGCCAAGTTCAAGTTTGCTTCCTTTTTTATGTAGGGGGATTACTCTTGCCATCTTAAACTCTTGAGGGACGTGGCATTGACTGATGGATATATTTGTTATATGGGTTACTATGGGAGCAATAGTGTGAGCTGCGTCTCTAAGGAATTTGGTGGGAATATTGTCAAGGCCAGTTGCCTTGTTTGGTTTAAGAGCAATTAATTTTTTTAGAACATCACCGGTTACCACAGGTTTAAAAGAAAAGGTGTCTTTTTTAGCCCCTAGCTTCCCATAGTGGGCTTTGAGGTGGTCTGTGCCATAGACCCCTGAATGAGGGGGAAGTTTGGTGACCAGTTGCGTGGCAATGGTGGTGAAAAAACTATTGAAACAGTCTGCCACAATCAGTTTGTCGGTCACGAGAGAGCCATTTGACATGATGCAAATGTTTGTGTTTTTTGTTTGGAGTTTTCTATTGCATCCCAGCTGTTTCAATGCCTCCCACAGTTTTTGTGGGTGTTTTTTATTTTCTTCAATGTTTTCATTTAGGAAGTTTTTTTTTGCCTTTTTGATCATGGTATTTACTATGTTTCGTTGTTTCCTGCTGTTTTTGAGTATTTCTAAATTGTTTGTTTTCCTATATTGGGTGTGTAGTTTATTTCTCAGTTTGATAGCATTTAGAATTTCCCCTTTCATCCACGGCTCTGTACTAGCTTTGACCCTGGTAACTTTGGAAGGAGCTATGGTATCAATAACAGACATAAATGCGGTTTTAAAATATGACCAGGTCTCCTCTGCGGAGTTACAGTTTAAGGTGTCTGACCAGTCCATACTTTCCAGGGCTGTTGTTAGTGCTTCTGGGGAGTAATGTTTCATTGATCTGCAGTTTACTGTGGTGTGGCAATGCACTGCGGTTTTGCGAGGAATTTTACGGGTGCAAAAGATCATATTGTGATCGCTGATGTTGCATTCTATGACCCCGCTCCTCTGAATTCTAGTTTTGTCCGATGTTAGTATGAGATCTATAATAGTTCTAGAAGTATGGCTAATTCTGGTGAATTGATTTATCATCTGTGTGAGATTATGAAGATTACAGAAGTGTTTGAATGATTTGTATATCGGAGTATCTTTACTGAGAACATTGGTGTTGTAGTCGCCTGTTAAAATCAATTCTGTTCCACCCAGGCCTGTCACATCCTTATCAATTAAGTCATAAAATGTGTTTAGGTCTGGAGGTCTGTATAAAGCACCAATTATTAATGGTTTTGCTCTCGGAAATAATATCTTCACCCACACTGATTCTGTGTTTAATCCTAGTTCTGGTATCTCGGTGAAAGTGAGGTCTGATCTGACGTAGATACATACGCCGCCCCCCCAACGATTTCTGTCCTTTCGGATTACCGTGTACCCTTTTATCTCAATCTCTGTATCTGTACAGGAGTCATCTAATTTGGTTTCTGAAAAAGAAATTATTCCCACCTTTCCGTTTCCAAACATTGAGATTATTTGTGACATTTTTGATTTGCATTTCAGGCTGTTGATATTTAGGTGTATAATGTGTAGTCCTCTTGCTGAAAAGATTGAGTCCATGTCTATTGTAGAGTAGAATTCATTGTCATTTTCATCGCTTGGCTCTGGAGTGGCGATGGGCGGAGGAGGAGGAGGTGACTGTAAGTGATGTAATGAGATATCTGGGGTTAATGTAGTGGGGTGAATAAAACTTGTGCTATGTGAGTGGTTTGGGGGCAAGGCAACTGGAGGGGAAGGATTTTGGACAGTATTAGAATTAAAATTAAGATTAAGATTCAAATTAAGAGGGTGGGGTGGGGATTTTTCGCCAGCAGGATCCCTACTGTCAAAGACAGGACTGGGACCAGTGAAAGGCTGCTGGGAATGGTCCTGCTGGGAACCCCATCAGTTGGAAATATGTGTAATAAAATTGTCATAATTAATAGCGAGTATACCCACACCTTTCATGTTTAGGTGGAGCCCATCTGGCTTGTAAAGCTTTATCTGTAACCAGAAGGTATTAAAATTATTTATCCACTCCACGTTGGTGGCATGGCAATAATTTCGCATCCACTTGTTAAGTGAAAGTAGTCTACTAAAATGTTCGTCGCCTTTTGATAGGGCAGGGAAAGGGCCAGAAAGGACGCACTTTCTCCCTAGGCTCTCAATTGTATCAGTTAGAGACGTAAACTCATCCCGTAGCTGTTGGCTCCGCCTGGCCATTACGTCATTCGATCCCGAGTGAACGATTACAGTGTGGACCGAGGGGTGCGCGTCAAGCAGCGCTGGAATTAATTCTATAAAATCTTTTGTTTTGCCTCCCGAAAGACAATAAGTGACGCCACCGGGGATTTTAAGAAATCTAACCAGGGAGTCACCCGCAACAAGGATCTGAGGGCAGTTTATATTGGGATAACTATACATGGAAAGTTTGGGGTTTCGATTTTCATCGTGACCTAATGAGGTGATGGAATTCAGGTGGAGTGAAGCATTACGCTTGGGGACCTTTGGATGTAACTCCGGCAGAGGCGAAATCCCAATATTGGGGGTCACTGGCTGGGGAGAGGGCGCTTCAGCTTGCGGGGGAGGACGACGGCTGTTATTATTTGAGTTCTGGGGGGCTGGAGCGTTAATCTGAGTGACCGTTGGATTGTGCGGTGCTAAACGCGTAGCGTGGTGAGAATGTAGTGGGGGAGGAGGGGGAGTCGCTACTGCATCTGGCTCTGGGGCATGCTGAATGGACAAACGGGGACGTTTTTCCCCGGGGGAGGACGGTGAGCCCGAGGCCAGGCTGGAGGGACTGGCCGCAGTAGCCGGGCGCTTTTTGGGAGCTGACCGCTCCGATAGTGGTGTGGAGCACGGGAGGCGAACAGAGGAGGAGACGACTGGTCTCTGAGGAGTATTGGCCATGGGGGAAAAAAGAACGTTCGCCGTTCGGAAGGACATGTCCACGCCAGGGTCAAAAAGGGGGAGCAAGAGTTGTTTTTGCTTTTTCATTTCTGGCTTGTTGGATACTTTACGCCGGCCTCTGGTGACATCCGACCAGGAAGGGAGGCAAGGCATGGGACCAGCAGCAGGTGTGGGGGCTGGTTTGTTCTTTCGGCGGCGGCCCTTGGTGACTGTCACCCAGCCTGGGGAGCCGGTGGCAGTCGGCGGACCAGTGTCGGGGACCGCAGCACCCGAAGCAGTGGAGGTGGACGGAGTGCTTTCCTTGGCATCCTCGTTGGCTATGCAGGCACACACGGCTGCCTTCCTCTGGAGGAGTTCTTCAATGCGCCGCTCTATCGCCCGGAGCTCTTCTTGTAGCTCCGATTGTGGAGCCATTTGTGCTGAAAGAGGAAAAAACACAGGGCCAGCAAACAGGAATACGGAGGGTACGGGACAGCGTGGAACTGGGGCTGCAAAGCAACCGCTTGTAATGGAACGAGACTTACTCGCGCGGACCCCTTTCGGAGTCCACAGCGATGAATCGGCCTATTTCCAGATTCGCCCAGAGAAGTAGAGGAAGATCTTACCACGCAGGGCCCAAGGAGGGCCCGCTGCTGTTTGATCGTCTCAGGTAAGATCCTTTATCCGTCTTGCTTCTTGGAAGGTAGGGTAGGCTAGCTGTCAACTAGCTGCCGGTAGCTGCCGTGGCAGTCGGCATAAAGTTGCCTCAAACTCGCTCTCCACGAGTCCGATCGCTGATTTGATCGTTGCATTCAAAGTATACCGATGTATATACTTGATGAGGCGATAATGGAGGAATAAAACAATGACTAAAAGCAATATAAAAGGTTAAAAGGCTGAGATTAAAAGGAGCTGCTGACAGAGCTGCCACCGGTCCAATTCTAAGCTTGTACTGCGTGAGTGAGGTGCTCGTTCGCCATAGTGGCACGAATGGCGCAATCCAACTTTTCTGTTTCTGGGTGTATATTCACATGTAATATACCATACTATGGAGTGGAGGGTGGAGGGAGCAAGGGATAGATAGATAGATAGATAGATACCTTTATTATCCCAAGGGGGAAATTTAGTTGTCCAGTAGTAGCACAGCAGTATACAGTTATTTACAAAGTTACAGAGACGTAAGAAAGATAGATAAGAGGGGGAAAAAAACAAAACAAAGACAAGAGCAGTACAGTACCAATAAGGAGAAGGTGCATCAATAGAGGGGGGCGAATAATATATAAGTATATATACATAAAGTGTCTTGCAAAAGAGACCATAGCAGTCAATGCTAGTTAGTGCAAACAAGTATCTCACTGTCATTGTTAAACAAAGCAAAAATACTCAGAAACTACCAACACTAACAACCTAATAGTGCAGTGTCAAAAATCAGTGCGAAAAAACGAAGAAACTAGGAAGCGTGTCACCGCAAGGCGCACCTGAGCACTCTTCCTGGAAGGTCCTTAGAGTTCAAAGTCAATACAGCAATTGTTCCTTAGAGTCAATACAGCAATGGTTCCGAAGTCTAAGTTAGGAAGGGAGACCTTTTCAAGCGTCCGTTATGTGTCTCGTTGTACAGCTTAAGGGCAGCCGGTACAAAAGATTTTCCTAATCTCTCACATCTCCGTACTGGGTAGGTAAAGCGGTCGTTTCCTCTCTTACTCCAGTAACTGGTGATCTCTAGATGGAGGGGGTGGGAGGAGTTCTCCAAGATGGAATCTAGCTTCTTCCCAGTGCGCACCCTGGTTACTTCCTCCACCCCCTGCAGAGAGGACCCAACGACAGAGCCAGCTTTCTTCACCAGTCTGTTTAGGTTAAACGTGTCACCTGCTCTGTTGTTGCCACCCCAGCATGTTATGCCAAAAAAGAGGACACTTGCCATGACAGACTGATAGAACATCTGTAGCATCCTATTGCACACCCCAAACGATCTCAGTCTTCTCAGGAGGAACAGCCTGCTTTTCCCCTTGCTGTGAATCGCCTGCGCGTTGTCCGACCAGTCCAGTGAGCTATTCAGGTGTACTCCGAGGAATTTGTAGTTATCCACGAGCTCAACCACCTCACCGTTAATGGTGCTTGGCACCATTAACGGTAAGGGGGGTCATTAGCAGGTAAGGGGGGTCATTAGCAGTCCTTTTGTTATTCATTCTATTTCAATGTCTGACTAGACACTTTTTTTTATCCGGACAAGTGACTTTTGTGCTAAGGATAAGTGCCTCAAAAAGTCAATGTCAAACCCTGATGGATGGAAGGAACACTTCGACTTTAGTATACTCCTGCCATGTCTGAAACGTGACACTCAATGATATGGCTGCCTTGCTGGTGGAGTTCTGTGCATCATATTTTGTGATGGAACAATGAGGGAAATGGTTAGTTCATTTTGTGTGTGATTTTATTTGTCACTTTTATTCTTAAATAGTCTTATTTGCTCATTTAAAATCCCCCTTTAAAGTTAACTGGGGATGTTTACTTGTTGTATTTCTCACTAGTCTCACTATGTCTTTTGTTATAAACAAAACAAACTATTATGAACAAATACTATAAAAGTGCAAGTAATGAACAAAATCGTTTTTGAAAAATGGCATTGACATTGATATTTCAAAGACAAGATGATCCTTAATGGTCAAAACAATATCAGAAATGAATTATACGTGTCAGAATTAGTTGATTTAGACCTATTGCACCTGTTTTTACTCCTAACAATGGTCAAGTTATGGCTATGGTCTCAACAGATCCAGAAATGAATTCCCCATACCCCAATTAGTCCAAATGGAGGTATTACATGTGAATATACACCCAGAAACAGAAAAGTTGGATTTTCATCATAGCCAATGGCAGCCATATTTGATTCAGCCATTACGCCATTCGTGCCACTATGGCGGACGAGCACCTCTGTGATTTTTCATGTCTAGGGACCCACTGACTCAGTTCAGGTGAGAAACTCCCCTCACAACAAATTGCGAACAGGACTTTAAGCCAGGTACTGGATTAATTGTGAAAATAGCCGATCTACATGCTCACAACGCCTCGCAAGGTGAGGCGTTGTGAGCATGTAGATCGGCTATTTTCACAATTTCTGCCTCTAATATTTGACAATTTGGACAATGTTTAATTTGTCATTTTAGAGGTATTAAAAAGTCCTGAAATTGTCACTTTAGAAATGTGCAGATACCCTCTATATACACTTAAACCTTATGTCGGTTTGTTTACTGTTGAGTGAGAAAACAATGTTGCACATTAAGTTAATCACCTAGGGACCCCCCAAAATAATTTGGGGACCCCCCTGGGGGTCCCGACCCACAGGTTGAGAACCACTGCCCAAAAACACTGTATTTTCATTTTACAAAGCACCACAAATTCATTGCTTGATGCTTTGCATAAAAAAAAAAAAAAAAATATATATATATATATATATATATATATGCATTGTTGAGTTTTATAATGAAGAAAACATGAAAAACTATCAGACATAAAATGTTCCATAAATATGGTGCGCTAGTAAGTCTTTTCGTCCTGTTCCAGTAGGATGATCTCTCTGACCTCCCCCGGTCTTTACAGGTCCCTGCTGGCCCACGGAAATCTGGCCTCCTTGTCAGCAGTTCTTGAGTAACTGTTCAGCCGGTCAGCCAGTTACAATGCTTAGTGTCTTTTCTCCTGTCTATATTATAATAGGCATGTCCTGCACGGTAACATCATACAGTCCCATAGTGTCCAATGAAGCCCAACAAAGGCCTGCAGTGTGCACTTTCAGACCTGCTGTAATGGCTCTAGCAGACTGTGGGTGGTTAGATAGAGGCTGTCTCTACTGTCAGACCCATGGGAGATCAACACAGAGTCACAGACTATGTTATACTTAGTTGCACATCGGTGTCGTACACAGAAAATAGCTAAAATAAAAGCTCACAAGGCCTTGCAGTGTTTTGAGTGCGTATTGGGCGTTACACACAAGTGCACATGCACAGTACACAACGTGTCTCAGTCTGTTTTTCTCATAGACTCTCATAGACTTTTATATAAACACAAATTGTTTCCTCTGACTGACTCATCCCTTTTTCAAGTTTCCACTTTTGCCACACGTGTTTACATGACCCATGTGTGATGATTACCTGTGTGTGAGTTCCTGCATCCATCTGGGTCTTGTGATGAGCACGTTGTTTTCAAAGTTAACATTGCAACAAACCGTTAGCCCTGAAGTCACAGAAAGTCAAAAGAGACAAATAGACATGAGAGACAAGACGACAACAAACTCTTGGCAGATGAGTTCGACTATTTGGTTTAAAATGCCTTCTTTTTTTCTCCCTCCCAACGTCGACATCCAATCGGCCACACGCGCGGTCGCTTAATGGTGTAATTGTTGCCAGCCCAAGTTACTAAGCCAGTGGCCATTCATGCGGATCGCCATGCGAAATAGAAAATGCAAAAAGCTGGGGTAGCGCTTGTGTCCGGCCAGCAGGCTCGACTGACCACTTGTATTCCTCGGAAGAAGGGATGCGGCTCACAGGTTCATCCCCGGGTTGGGCCGATTGGGTTTCAACCCACAGCGGCGCGGCCTCCCGGCCTCCCGGCCAACGCTCAGCTGAGCAAACAGATGGGGGGCCGGGGCTACCGCGTGAAATCAGTGCTACGGGGAGTATAATTGGACGCGACTATTTCCTGGAGCTCCCTTGTTTGTGTTAACGCCACGGAAAGAAAAGGATCTCTCGAAAAACAGCCACCCTGAGCGGAAAGCGGAGCGGAGGAGAAGGCAAGCGAGGCGACGTTGGAAGTATGCGGTGGAAAGGATCGGGTTGCTGCTAGAAATATGATTTCTGTTCATCATCCTTTCTGTCCCCTCTCTGCTCTCTTTCTCTTCCTCCCTCCCTCCATCATTTTCCCACCACGCTGCCGGCCCACATTTCATGCCCTCATGTCTCCTGTATCTCCGTCTTCCTTCCCTCCCTTCATTGAGTCTCTTCCCTTTCCCTCATGTCTCCTGTATCTCCGTCTTCCTTCCCTCCCTTCATTGAGTCTCTTCCCTTTCGCTGCCCGTCTCCCCCACCTCCCCCTGTCTCCACCACCTCTGCCTTCCCATCCCTCCTCGCTCTTGTTTCCACCTACTGCTTTTTCCTCATCTGTCATTGTTCGTAGTTTCTTTTTCTCGCCATCGTTCTCTTTGTCTTTGTCCGTCTCTTTTTGTACAGCAGATGAGACCAGAATATACCACTGTTTTGCTCAGTGCCATAGATTGGCTTCCTTATTTAAAGCACTCAGTGACTTGTTGTTGTTCGTTAGGGAGTCCTTTTCTAAACAAATGTTTATTTTTGGTTTTAGTTATGGAAAAAAGAACAAGAAAAAGGGGAGATTGATTAATTTCCTGTTTGGGCAGGCAAAGCTGGCAATATACCTAAGAAGAAAAGAAAAAAATGATGGAGGACACAGGTGTGACTGTTCAATAGCTTTTAAGAACTTATTCAAAGCGTGAGTACGTTTTGAATACATGTACTGTACAGTACTATAAAAAGAATGGACACTTGGATGTGTTTAAAAATATCTGGGACTATGAAGGTTTAATTTTTAATGGGAATGAATTAGGAATCAATTTCGTTGATGTGTTGCTCTAAATTATTTGTTGTGTTTTTAGAGTGATGGTTGTGATTGACTGATTATTGATTAATGTAACAACCAATTGTTGCGAATAAAGGAGTTGTTAAAAGTCAAAAGTCTCTCTCTCTCTGTGTGTGTATTTGTCTCTCTCCCCGCAGGCTTTGAGCAGGCAGACTTTAAGCGCGGCGTGGTGTCCATGAGTGACCTGAGGGTGGGCGCCGTGCTGACGGGCCGGGTGGACAACGCCACACTGTTCGGTGCCTTCGTGGACATCGGCGTGGGCCGCGCCGGCCTCATCCACAAGAGCCACATCACCGCGGACAAGCTCCCTGCCGACAGCCGCCGCCGCAGCCTGGCTCTGGGTCCCGGCGAGCGCGTGGAAGTGCGGGTCCTCAACGTGGACGCCCAGAGGGGCCGCATCGGCCTGGACCTCATCAGAGTACTCAGATAAGCAAGCACCTTGTAGAGGTAGAGGTGTGTGGAACACATGGTTCTTCTCATGAGAGAGAAATGAGGGCATCGCTTTTTTGAGTTTACACAGGGAATAATAGCCTGATCTACAAGCTCTCTGTGTTGTGAGCATGTAGATATGCTATGTTCTCTATTTGTCATATGACCAAGTACTTTATAGGGTTTAAGTGTTGAGCTCTGAGAGTGTAGAGATGTAACTAAATTAAAGAGGTGGTGCCATGGATACATTGGTACACTCTGAGTTGCAAATCGTCGTTGTCGGGTGGAAACCTCGTATCTCCAAGTTTCAAATGTGTACGTTCTTTCGCAAATTAAAGCCCTGCTTCATCATACAAGGCCGCCGCACAAAAGTAGTGAAAACAGCAGATCTAGGCGTTGTGTGCTTGTAGATTGGCTGTTTTCACTAGTTTAAATCATTTTTAAAATGATAAATGCAAAACCAACGGTTTTGGACATACAAGGTTTTCACCCGACAACGACAAAATGGAGAATTTAACACTGAGGATTTGACTTCATACTTATTTTCAAATCAGCACCTCATTCAGGCTTTTCATACAGACAGATTTATGGGAGTCAACCCATTAACAGAAGCATTGTAGGAATAGTGTGATCCTGGACAGGATCCTTCCTGTCGGTGGAACAGACCCCATGTCGGTCCTAATAAGGACATTTAAATGAGTATGTGCTGAGTGTAAGAAATAAAATGTCAGCCTTAAAATAATCCTCCAGATGTTGGATTTAGAATTCAACAGTTCCAGAGCTAATAAAAAGTAAGAAAAAAAAATGCTGCTTTTGATTTTGGTTCGTTTTTTTGTATACCGGTAAGTTAAAACTGTTTTAGACCACTCGTTTATAAGTGTGGTTTTTGATTATATTTTTTTGTAGGCCTTTTTTTGTAAGGTGAGTGTGTAGTTTCTAGAATGTGTAGACTCTTAAAGATTCAAAAAGTGTGCTAAGCCATAACACACATCAAAAATAAAAAATGACTGTGACATCTGTTTTCTTCTCATTATGCTTTTTGAATTTGGATGACATTTCTCAGCTCCCTTAGTGCAGCTTCTCCTCTTTCATTTACCTGCTGATGATTAAGTCAGAACTGATAATAAGTAGGATGAACACAGAATGGTTTGAGAGGACAGGGCGGTTACGGGAGAGAGGAAAGGTTGAGAGATGGGAGGAAGATGGCTGGCTAAACGACACCACGATGACACAACAAAACATGAACTGATTTTCGAGGCTCCATGACCATGACCGCACCACTGGTCCCGGAAGTAATCCGATTACATTTGGACGAACCGTGATTCGTCTTTTCTTTCAACCGGTAAAGAAACATTATAACCGCGGCCATACATGCTTTTGTTATGGTCCGTAGAGAAGGGCTTGTTTTAAACAAGAATGCGATCTGGAGATGGATTCCGAGATGAAGCCATTTTCCTGCAGATCATTCCGTTGTTTCCATCGGTGGAATACACTTCCTGATTCCGTTTTCCCCCTGTGGATTATGGGGATTTGAGTTTTTGCTTCAGTGCCGGGTGTCACAAACCACACACTACGGTTTACAATAGGAAACGTTACATCCCGAAGCACTCGATGTTCAGATTTGAAATCCCAACATTATCGGGAGGGTACATGTCCTTGGTTCGAACTCCCTTTGGTCCGACCACCTAAACCTAACCTTAACCCTAACCTCAGTAAAACTATGCCTAAACCTAACCCTAACCCTAACCTCAGTAAAACTAACGCTGGTGAGTAGCTAAAATGCCGACTGTGTTCGGACCAATGGTAGTTTGAACCATGGGGCAGTCCCCGTCGGCATAGGCACCCTGTGTGTAAACTGAGTATAAAATAAATAAAAAATACAGTGAGAGAGCGAGAGAGGGGGGGGTTGTATCTCCTAGACTCCAGGAAAGGCCAGAGGCGTTTTGAGGCGCGGTCCCAGACATAATTATCCCAGGACATACTCGGTGTCTCTTAAGCACACACGCGTACACGCACACTAATCAGCCGCTTCAAAATTAATCCCAGACTCCCTCCCCGCATTATCTCATTTGTTTGTGTTTATGAGACTGGGATAAATACAGAAATACATGAAATATGGTTCTGAGAAAGCCCCGGGTCCCCCTTTTGCGCTAAACCTTACCCAGTACAGAATACCTAATCACTGCTATGGCTGTTTTCTCACTCTCTGCCCTGAGGGGGGAGAAGGGAATAATAGACTACGTACACAAACACAAACACACAGAGATGCTCCGTCAGAAGTAACCAGAAGTGGCAGTTTGCTTGGTGCTGATGAGAGCAGACTACACACCCACAGGCCGGCTGGGTTAACGTACTCCACTGTCGTGTTCTGAACCATATTGGGTTTCCTAATCAGAATGCCCCCATTGGCATTGACTTTGACTTGATTTGGCAAGTTGTTGTCCTCAGTCCAGGCACGTGCACACATAGACATCAAAGGGGGCTTGAGCCCCTGCCCTTTTATCTGTCTGTAAAAACTGCCCTTTCCAGACCATAAATGAAGTTTTTACTATGGTGAAAGAAATGTCCATGCCATACAGTACCCGAAGGCAGCATTCAAGAGAATTGCCTTGTCCAAACTCTCCTGAACTTGAATGCAGCATCTTATGTTGAAAGAATTGCCCTCTCTGTATATAAATCCATGCCATTACGCCACATCTCCAGTATTGACTTGATTATTCTTAGTTCAGTGTGGTTTCACACACCAAAAATAGCTGACCTCCAAGCTCACAACGCGTTGTGAGCTTGGAGGTCTGCTATTTTCGGTGCTTCCACCAAAAGGCCTTTTGGAAGTTTCAGCCCCTGCCTCTTTAACATTCTCTGCACGTCCCTGCCTCAGTCTTATTTTGTTGCCCCATATCTTGCTGTTCCTCCCTGCTTCTTATTTTGTATTAGTTTTGTTTCCTTTTTTTTTTTTTGTATTCTTTTGGATAAAAAAGCACAAACGCGGCTCACCCCAGCATCGTTCCTGCCTTGTGCCTCGTGCGCCAAATATCCCTCCCGCCTGCTAAAACGTGAGCTCGCAGACAGGACGGGCAATCTGGCAGACGGCTACGCTTATGGTCCCCGGAGCCGCGACGGGGCCGTGGATGTGAAACTGAGCGGCCGCGCGTAGTTGGTTGCCTCCGCTTGCTTCTGCAAGCGCTGCGTCATGGGGTGAGCTCAGGTGTACTTTGAGACGTCCGTAAAATGAAAGCAATGGAAATTGACACCGCGGAAAGAACACTATTATATGAATTTTATTGAAATGTCATCGACTATATGTTTCAGGCATTCTGCATAGCATCATTCTACCAAACACCCCTCCCAAATTGCTTTAATTTAATTTCACAATATTGGTGGTGAAATGGAGAGGAAGTGTTGAAGGGGACACTGATTTCAGACCACCTCCAGCAACACCTGGGAACTCTGCTCACAACGTCCAGTGTCTCCCGTCAACATAATATTGGCAGGAGGCTATGGGCTCTTGTTACTCCCTGCTGTCCACTCTGGATTCTCTGACCATCCATCCATCTCTCCCATCTCTGTCCCATAGAGACATATGTATCATCACTGTTGGGCAGAAACCTTGTATCTCCAAGTTTCAAATGTGTATGTTTTTTCCCCACCCCGTAAAGTAAAGCCCTGCTTCATCATGCAAGACTGTCGCACAGAACTAGTGAAAATAGCAGATCTACAATGCCTCGCGGCTCGCGGTGCGAGGCGGTGTGTGCTTGTAGAGCGGCTATTTGCACTATTTTAACCCACCTAGGCCTAGAATTATTGAATGCTTTAACCAGTGAAAAATAGCAGATTTACAAGCTCACAGAACGGCACAGAGTGCCGCGCTGCAAGCTTGTAGATCTGCTATTTTTGAAAAATCATGAAAATTATAATTTTGACCCGGTTCTATAAGTGTCTTTTGAATCCTTCTAAGGTTTTTTGAAAACCCTGTTTCTATGTCAGCAATCTGGCCAGCCGTCGTCAAAGAAAAGGTCCTTTTCACTTAAATGGAGCTTAATTAGTCTGTTCTTGAGAGACTACTATGTTAGTGGTTCTCAAACCTTTTCATGTGAAGGACCCCCAAAATGATATGTATTTGGCCACGGACCCCCATCTCAAAATATTTAGTTTCAGGGACCACCCAGAAGAAAAATTCGCTTTGAAAATACATATATTCATAGATTTGTACACATTTCCACGACTTTTTCAAAAATAGCAGATCTACAAGCTCGCAGCGCGGCACTCAGTGCCGCGCTGTGAGCTTGTAGATCTGCTATTTTTCAATAGCTAAAGCATTCAATAATTCTAGGCCTAAATTCATTTTTAAAATGATAAATAAAAAAACAAACGGTTTTGGACATACAAGGTTTCCACCCCGACAACAACAGGCGGTGACAGTACAGTTCCACCGTACACACGCAGCTCACAGCTTCCTATTCGCTAGCTATCCAAGCTCTCTCCGTGTACCTGTGATTGCCACAGTGGGACTGCAGTGTTGAGCACCAATCTTCTCCTTTCAGCAGCAGATAACATGAGGAGTGGCCGTGTCACCACTGAGAAGAATGAAGTCTCTCCCACACGCACTGGAGGTTTTGATAGAAAAGGCATTTGACTCCAGCTGTGGTCCAGACACATAGAGGATAACTATGATGTTTGTACAGCCTGAAAGGTTGTTTCCCTTAGTGACCAACAGTGTCTATACTGTACGTTATGTTGCTTGTTTTATTTTACTTTTTCAAAAAATATTACCGTTATTTTGGAAACTTTTTTTTCCAAGGAGAGTTATGGTGTTGTATAACCAAATTCAGCCTGTGCGACGCGTTGTGAGCTTGTAGATCTGCTATTTTTTTGGCAAATGTTCCGCCCCAGGATAGTTGGTTTTTGGTTATCACGATAATATCGTAAATCGTGATTTCTTTCGTGACAATAATCGTGATATGAAATGTTCATATCGTACCATCTCTAGTCGTGCATAGTTACTTAAAAAACAAAAACCTACAAACAAAAAAGTACCTTATTTTTTATTTTATTTTTTCAAAAGAAGGAGAGTTATACAGTACATAAATTATAAACATAAAAATAAAGCACATAGAGGATACGAGGGGATGACATGCAACACAGGTCCTGGGGGAGGTTTCAGCCCAGGGCCTTGTCATTACGTGGTCAACGCATTAAGTGGTGAAGCCACATCTGTCTTTGTTCTTTCAGTTTGTCAAGTGAAGGGGAAGGGAACAGCAGCAAGGCTGGAAGGAGTGCTTTGAATTTATCCTTTGAAATTAAATTCCTCTTTATATTTCCGTTTAACTGTGGCTATTTCTCATAGTGTGTTTGTTTAGTGTTTAGTTGTAATTTAATTCGTTTTTTCTTTTTTTGTATTGTATGAAATTATTGAGCTGTGTTTTTATATATACATTATGTCAAAAAAGTGTCTACCGCAGGGTGTCACAAAACACTGCTCAACTATGCACACCTCTAAATGTCCTTGTTTAGTATGTATTTTAGCTAGTGCTGGGACTTTAACTGATTAATTTCTCTCCATCCTAATTTCAATAAAAAAAATAAGTCAAATATTGATTAATTAATTACAAAGCCTCTAATTAATTTGATTATTATTTGTCATAAGGCAATATTTTGACTCAATTCCCTTTTGGTGAGATTGGATATAAATTGTGGCGGGGCCCTACAGTATTTCTTACGAAAACGGCATACATCTTCAGTGCAACATCCAATCATTCCCAAATTGTAATCACATGTTGAGGGGCCTCTCCCTCCAAAAGCCATTTCTCTTCTGCCCATAGGGGGTGGCAAGAACACCAATAGTTCGCCGTCTGTCGTGCAAACTCTATTTCCCCCGCAGCTTCCTCATGTCCTGATGGCTGCACCCCATGACTGACACAGACCTGGGTAGGCTCTCAGAGGAGCACGCTATTCTACTTTATTGGGGGGGGAAACGTTTCATGTAGTCTGTTTTGAATAAGTCTGAGTGAATTGTTCTCAAACCTTTTTAGGCCGTGACCCCCAAAATAAACATATATGAACTGGGGACCCCCATCCTGACAAGCACGTCTTGGAATTGTATTTATTACATTTAATTTGACACGGTTCCACAGATAAATATTGTGAAAATAGCAGATTTACATTCTCACAACGTGGCGTTGTGAGCATGTAGATCTGCTATTTTCACAATAGTCTCTCGCTTACTTAATATTTGCCAGTTTGGTATTAAAACGGTCTTGAAAATCCTTAAATTGTCACTTTATAAATGTGCAGATAACCTGTATGCACTTGGTTCGTTTACCGTTGAGTGAGACTTTTTTTTTTTTTTACATTAAGCCAATCATCTGGGGACCCCACAAAATAATTTGGGGACCCCAGTTTGAGAACCACTGGTTTATTTGTATCTTGTTTATCAGGGCTTGAAAGAGAGAGAGAAACGTCCTCTGGTGGTTCGGGAAAAAAAATTGTATCTGGTCAGTAGTGGAAAAAGTACTCGGATGTTTTACTTAAGTAAAGGTATCAATACTGCAATATAGAAATACTCCGTTACAAGTAAAAGTCTGGAATTCAAACTGTACTTGAGTAAAATTACGAAAGTATTGGCATCTAAATGTACTTAAAGTACCTAAAGTAAAAGTACAAAATGTTTGAAAATAGCCGATCTACAAGCTCACAACACGCTTGTAGATCGGCTATTTTCAAATAGCCAAGGAATAAAATAGGGCTAAAGTGGATTAATGTATGTTTTATAAAATTATAGTTCATATCTGCAAAGTAACTAGTAACTAAAGTTTTCAAATAAATGTAGTGCAGTAAAAGTACAATGTTAGCCTCTGAGATGTAGTGGAGTGGAAGCAAAAGTACTGAAAACTGGAAATACTCAAGTAAAGTACAAATACCTCAAAACTGTACTTAAGTACAGTACTTAAAGGGTTCATATCTTAGAGTGTTAAAATGTTTTCATTTACTGCTTTATATTGTTTTAGCGATTTTAATGACTTTGATTTCAGTGGTTGGGGGCATGCATGCAAGTGGCTAAATATGTATTTTTAGACACAATAAGCCCATTCTCAAGATGCACCACAATCTTTCATGGGCAGATGTGTCTAGGGGGGGCTAGTAGTGTTACTGTAAAGAACTCACCGGCTTATTGTGTCTAAAAAGACATATTTAGCCACTTGCACGCATGCCCCCACCCACTGAAATCAAGGTCATTAAAATCGCTAAAACTATAGAAAGAAGCACATGAAAACATTTTAACTCTCATCTTTTCTCTTCTCTAATTACAATCTAAAATATGAACCCTTGTTGTAAAAACCCAAAGTTGTCCTTTAAGTAAAAGTTACTTTACACCACTATCTGGTGAACAAGAGAGAGTGATGGATAGGCTGAACGAGAGAGGAGATGGATGGAAGGGAGAGAGACAGAGTGGGGTGTGTGGGGGGGAGGGGGGGAGGGAGGTGGCGGAATGAGACAGGAAATGAAAGGCTTTCTCAGGTTTCTCTCCCCGTGACCTCATCAGTGCGATCATGGGTTTTATGAGCTCTCCCCTCTCGACGCCCACACACCACCTCACACGCGCCAGGACACACACACACACTCACAGTCACATATTTCATTCACAGGCTCGCCGTGGATACACACGTTCATATTAGAGATGGGACGATACGCGATATTATCGTTCATTGTGATAAAAAACACCCACGATAATCGTATCGCGGAGATTTAATTTATCGTGATATCGTCCTCCGTCATGCACTGGGATCAATTCACCTTTTATTTGCAGAGCTGCATATCTGGTACCACTTAGAGTCTATAATTGGTGAAAGGTACTTATAATATAAATATTTTTTTTTCACTCTATCAAATGTCTTTGCCAAAAAATGAGAGAGGGCGAGATCATTTAGCGACCTACAACCGGGTTGCAACCTGGTCGGTAGTTTTCAGCGACTGGGTCGCTAAATCTACCGACCGGGCCGGTAAATCACGGACTGGGTCGCTAAATCGACCGACCGGGTCGCTAAATCGACCGACCGGGACGCTAAATCCACCGACTGGGTCGCTAAATCCACCGACCGGGACGCTAAATCCACCGACCGGTTCGCTAAATCCACCGACCGGGTAGGTAAATCCACCGAGCGGGTCGCTTATCCACCGACCGGGCTGCTAACCCTAACCCTAACCCTAACCTTAACCTCAGTAACCGTACCTCAGTAACTAACCTGCCGACGCAACCCTAAATCACCGACCGGGTCGCTAACGCTAAATCTTCCGACCGGGTCGCTAAATCACAGACCGGGCCGCAAAATCACCGACCGGGTCGCTAAATCTACCGACCGGGTCGCTAAATCTACCGACCGGGGCGCTAAATCTACCGCCCGGGTTGCTAGATCTACCGACCGGGTCGCTAAATCTACCGACCTAAAACTGCAGCCCGGTCGGTAGATTTAGCGACCCGGTCGGTAGATCTAGCGACCTGGTCGGTGATTTTGCAGCCCGGTTGGTAGATTTAGCGACCCGGTCGGTGAAAACTACCGACCAGGTTGCGACCAGGTTGGAGGACGCTAAATGATCTCGCTTCTACTGCAAAAAATAGCCGATCTACAAGCTCACAACGCGTCACAACAATGTTCCGCCCCAGGATAATGGATTTTGATTATTGTGATAATATCGTAAATCGCGAATTCTTTTGTCACAATAATCGTGATATGACATTTTCATATCGTCCCATCCCTAGTTCATATGTTTTTGTCTTTTTTTATTTTCTTTCTTTTTACCCCCTCCTCACACTCTCATCATTAACCTCTCACACACTTCATTTGTCGGCTGCTGCTGGCAAAGCACAAACACTGGCACAGACAAACGGAGTGAGAGAATGGTGTTTCACCATGCCAATTTATTACAATATGCTAGATATCGTTGTTGTCGGGTGGAAACCTTATATGTCCAAAACCTTCCCTTTGTTGTTATTTTTAAAACAATTTAAAATAGTGAAAATAGCCGTTCTACATCTGTTTTCACTAGTTTCGTGCGACAGTCTTGTTTGATGAAGCAGGACTTTACTTTACGAAAAAAAAAAAAGAATGAAAATTGAAACTTGGAGATACGAGGTTATTCTGCCCGACAGTGATGATATACTGTACTGTACGTATGCATGAAATGTACATATTGTATCCCCATTTTGCCCTCTAGGTATATAAGCGTGCACACACACACACACACACACACACACACACACACACACACACACACACACACACACACACACACACACACACACACACACACACACACACACACACACACACACACACACACTCACACACACACACACACACACACACACACACAATGGGATGCCACGGCGTTGCCTGAGGGGAGGGGATGCGGCTGTTTGCGTTTCACCTCATCAACAGAGCTTATAAAGGCTTCCCCTAAATGAGGGGGAAGATGAATGGCATCGCGCAAGTGAGCATCTTATTAGCAGCCTGCGTTTAGCTGAATTTCCTTGGGGAGGGAGAAGCCGGCGCTCTTCTTTGGAGGCATCTCCTGAGCTGGGCTATCTCTTTCTCCAGTCTCCCCCTCTCTCTCTCTCCATCGCAGTCCTCCCTCCAGGCCATCTTGTGTGCTGATATTCATTACCCTCCTCCCCGCCAACCATTATCATAACTACGTTACCCACAATTCACTGACCCCTCCAGCCCTGCTGCTCATCTCCCATAAGTGGATAATGCCTTCAGAGTCTGTGTGTGTGTGTGTGTGTGTGTGTGTGTGTGTGTGAGTGTGCTCGTGCGTGTATGCAAATCATGAGTGTGCATGTTTATTTTAATCAGTCTAAAGACATTACTGGGTGAGATTGCGCTTGGGGGGGTTGGGGTGCACGGGCATGGTGTGGTGAGCGACAAGCCCCTCCAGCAGTGACTCTTCCCTGGCTAAATATTTTCTGCAGCAGCCCAGGTGTTCCCCCACCAGCATGGACACACACGTAGACACACGGGCACATTGAGTGTTGCAGAGGGATAGTGATTTATGATCGCTGCTTGTACGCGCCATCCTGGTATGCACCGAGTCCTTTACAAGGAGTGGGATCAAAAGGAATGAGAGAGAAAAGAGTAAAACATAGGATGCATACTCACACGTGGTCGTGGACAGACACATACACATACAACACGGCACGCACACCCAAACACACTTGAATTACATTCAGCCTGCCTCTGTGGTCGTGCACTTTGTCCAGGGTTTGACAAGATTCCCTCTGCCTCCCTCTCACACTAGATCAATCGGACCAGATCAATTGTACAGATAAAAAAGTGGAATTGGAATGTGTGTGTGTATCTTGGTTGGTGAGTTTACCTGTATATTTCAAATTGTTTTCTTCATTATAATTTTTGGTATGGTGTCAGAATTGGCGAGATCTCGCATGGCAGATTCTTTTTTTGTCGAAGGTTCTTTTCTTTTAATATTCAAAGCAATACTCGTTGGCAGCCCTAGTGTGTGTATGCATGCCGTGCATGCATGTCAGTCTGTATTTTGGCTGTCATAGGGGGTTCCCTTGTACCACTGTAAGAGTTTTCAGGTAAGATTGGCATGACCATTAGGCCCTATATTATAACTATGATTAGGCGGTCAATAATTGAGGGCCAGCCGTAATCATATTTACCTATTAGTGAAAACAATTTGATTGAATTGGGTGGTTTAGATTTTTTAGTTTTAGTTTTGTACTCTACTTATACTAATTTCCTCCAAACTGCATACAGATAAACATTTGGAACTTGTGATTTACACATTTGTGAAATGTCGCGCCTTCAAACTGGTTTACTGTACTACAGTATACTAACATGACAAGATGATTTAAGATATTCCATTCCATACTGCATAGTGCATACACAGTAAAACTAGTCTCCAGTCTTGACACCGGAGACCCAGGAAGCCAATCAGGACATGCATGCGTGCGTGCGTGCGTGCGTGCGTGCGTGCGTGTGTGTGTGTGTGTGTGTGTGTGTGTTTTCTCATCAGCCAGTATTAACCGGGATGTGTGTGTGTGTGTAATGAATGCATCTTATTCATGACAGCTTACTGTTAATTTTGGTGAAGATTTGTCCAAAAAATATTTTCCCCATCAGCCAATATTAACAAGTGTACTCACACTCACACACTCTCTCTCTCTCTCTGTCTCTCACACACACACACACACCCTTTACCATTGAATGGCACATTTCTCCTGCCACATACAAAGTGCGACACACACAAACACGCGGCTCCCTCCAGCGGAGCGGCGAGATCCGTTCAGGGACAGCGAGGCGGCCTCTTCCTGTTCCCGGGTCGCGACCGCGGTTGGTGGCTTGTAGTTGATTGACGGCTGAGTGTTTGGGTTAGCCCGCCTCCCCTGGGGACTCGCCATAGGCTGAGCCTTTATCTACACATCCCATATAGGAGGACACCGGCTTATATCACACACATACACAGCCGCGTAGAGTGTCAGACACGTACTCGGGCACACACACACAAAACTCACACGCAGGGGTGTCGCACCAAATTCTGGGCCCTGGGTACAAGGATTCATTGACTGGGAACGCGTTATTACGCATTATATAACTATTGAAAAATACCAGACATACAAGCTCACAGCGCTCAAAACCTATGTTTCCCATCTCAAAATATTTAGTTCCAGGGACCCCCCCAGAAGCAAAATTTGAGTTACAAATGTTTTAATATATTCAAAGATTTGCATTTTGCACACATTTTCACAACTTTTCAAAAATAGCAGATTTACAAGCTCGCAGCGCGGCACTCGGTGCCGGGCTGTGAGCTTGTATATCTGCTATTTGTCAATAGCTAAAGTACAAAATAATTAAGGCCCCTCCACCTTGGGCCCTAGTAACTCAGTCCCACTTCCCCCCCTGGTGACACACCTGCTCACACGAACCTAGTTGTCCCGGCTTTCACACATCTCATATGCATATCTCATGTTCATCCCACGGGGAGGCCGGTCTCGCTGCATAGCAACACTGTGTCAGGGAGAGGAAGGAAGAGGGCGCTCGGGGGGGATTGTCTTACCAACACACACAGAAACACACTGGGAAATGTTCTCCTGAAACAGGAGGTGATTGACTGGTCATCCGCCACAGCGTCGTTCGCCCAATACTCCCAATACAGTGGACACGGACCCAGCGGTGGGTTCTAGTCTCTAGATCAGTGGTCCTCAACCTTTTCAGGCCGCGACGCCCAAAATAATCGTATTTTAACTGGGGACCCCCCCCCACCCTGACGAGCACAGAGTTGAGGCATTACATTTTGTATAACACGTTTCTATTGTGAAAATAGCAGATCTACATGCTCAACACGAGGCATTGTGAGCATGTAGATCGTCTATTTTCACAATTTCTGCCTCTACTATTTGACAATTTGGCCAATGCTTAATTTGTCATTTTAGAGGGATTAAAAAGTCACTTAGTAAATGTGCATATACCCTCTGTACACTTAAACTTTATGTTGGTTTATTGTTGCACATTAAGTTAATCATCTGGGGACCCCCCAAAATAATTTGGGGACCCCCCTGGGGGTCCCGACCCACAGGTTGAGAACCACTGCTCTAGATGGTCGGTTTAGGAGTGTGCAGATTAAAGGACAACTTTGTTTTTTTACAACAAGGGTTCATATTTTAGATAGTAATTAGAGAATAGAAAAGATGAGTGTTAAAATGTTTTCATTTACTGCTTTCTATCGTTTTAGTGATTTTAACGATTTTGATTTGCATGCATGCCCCCAGGTTGGGGAGATTCATATGTTTTTTTAGACACAATAAGCCCATTCCTAAGATGCACCGCAATCTTTCATGGGCAGATCTGACTGATGGAGGCTGGTGTAAATAGTAACAAAGAAATTGCCGGCTTATTGTGTCTAAAAAGACACATTTAGCCACTTGTACTCAAAATACTAAAATCGCTAAAACAATAGAAAGCAGTAAATTAAAACATTTTAACACTCATCTTTTCTTGTCTCTTATTACAATGTAAAATATGAACCCTTGGTGTCAATTCTTTGGGGTTCATCACATCGATAAGCTCACAACACTACAGACGCTGGGGTTTAAGTGGTTAAACACTTATTTTTTTAGCACAGAATATAACATTTACACCAGCTTTAATATGTATGTGGGGTTCTGCGTTCGTGGTCACCGTGCCATTCTGTGATGTAAACCAGTTGAGAACCACACTGTGACCACATTGTAGAAGAAATACAACTGTAGCCATTTCACTTGTTTGAAGATGCTTGCTCGTGCGCCACAGGCAACAGCATGCACTGCAGCTAAATTATGCATTGTCGTGACAGATGATGTAGAAACCTAGCTACGACAGCTGTAATGTGACATTCTGATATGTGGTGATACCCCCCCCCCCCCCCCCCCCACAGTTCACACACATTCACTTTGATGTGCCTTGTAATGGGCTGTCTGAAACCACATTTTTTTGCAGTGGAGGTTTACAGTCGAGACTGTTTGCACGCTACACGTGCAGCAGGAGGCTGTGGCATAATTAGCACTCATTTGAAAATGCATTGAGCTTAATTAGTGGTCTGTAACAGATAGTTATGGTGAGGGTTATTTGTCACTGGGCGTGATGAAGCAGATATACAACCACAGCATTGCAGGGACTTCACTTCCATGCCATTGGATTACAGACACATACTTACAGACAGCAGACTGTCTAGGTTTATAGGCACACTAATATAGAGAGAACTCTGTTGTAAGCCGGGCAGGAAACAAACCACATTTATTCTCAGCCACAGTTACTGATGGACTGCAACATTCAATTTCACACTACTTTGTAAATCAAATAGGCCTACATTTTATAATAAAATGTAAAATGACAAAGATGAATACAACGTAAAAAACTACTAATAGCCTACTTGCAGTGTGAACAAGTAACTTACCCTAGGGTTGCCACCTTTCAGAAATTGAAATAAGGAACACCTCTTCCGGGCACACGGTGCGTGCGTTCCGTGCGCGTGGCACAGCCGCCGGCCGGCGAAAAAATGCAGTCCCAAACCCATGAAATGCATAGAATAGTTATAACTATAACACACAACATGGTATAACCTATATTGTTTTGCAGTTTGAAGTGGCCAATTGTTTCTAAAATATGAATAAGTTAATTTTGTATGAAATAAAGCAATGTATGAATGATTTGAACCTGGCTCTTGTATTGGGTCACTTGGTGGTCAGTAAAGAGAAGGTAGTCAAGAAACCATTAAGTCATATACTTAAAGTTTAAAGTGCTTTATTAGCAACGAAGATTAAACATTTTTTACTTTAGGCTGAATAGGCTTCACTAGCCTGAACCTGAGCATAGCCTAGTTTAAAGTGCTTTATTAGCAATGAACATTGAACATTTTTACTTTAGGCTGAATAGGCTTCACTAGCCTAAACCTGAGCATAGCCTATTTTATGAACATTGAACATTTTTACTTTAGGCTGAATAGGCTTCACTAGCCTAAACCTGAGCATAGCCTATTTTATAAAGTGTCTACTGTCTACAATCTACTGTCTTGACACTCGAACCAAAATTGTTCTATAGATCATAATCTACAAATTGGAAGTGAAAAATAAACTTTAACACAAATTTAAAATGAAAACCAAAAATTACATGTACATGGAACCCCACTATAGGCAGAGCGTAGAGCGCACCACAGCCGCAGCGACTGCGAGCCACCATTATAACTCTATGGAGCCGCCTCACAGGCGGTCCTTCGTGCCTCTCCCTCCTTTTGCTGTCTTTCCTGTGTTTTATTTCATTCATTATTGTTAAATTCTGTGTTGAGGTTTGTGTGACAGACCTTTATGGGGCATTTGGTTAAATACGGAACAAACCGTGTTCCGTATTGGTTCAATACGGAACGCATCTTTTAATTGTCCAATACGGAACGATTCCGTATTATACGGAACGGGTGGCAACCCTAAACTTACCGCTGATCGGTCTAGCGATTTGTCCGATTAGCTCATAGGCAGACACACACACACACACACACACACACACACGGACAGACCCTCTTACACCTGTAGACATTTATACTCCTGCAGAGTCACACCGTAAAAATCTCATTTGATTTCTCACCTAATTTTGACAACAAATTGTCCTTTATAACTACCGTCATCAGTCCGGTTCCCATTGTGGGATGCATCAGATGAAACTATGTTGCACTTGTCAGGTGTCAGCCCACCCAAAGGGCAGATCATTAGCCTATAGCTGCTATTAGCTGTTAGCAAGTATGGAGAGGGGAGGAAGGAAGGAAGGAAGGTAGAGGGAATGTATGTATTTAGTCAAAGTAGGGTCGGGCCCCCTGTTTGTCCCAGACACACTAATGAAGATCTATACTTCCTGTAAGTGATTGAAACACTCAGAAACAGGAAGTGCTCGGTTCCATAGGCCTGTCGACACTGACCGCTGGGATGGCGCTCTGCATTATAGCAGCTGGCCGACAAATGCATGTTAGTCTCGCGGAGCCAGATGATCTCCGCCGACTGATAGGTCTGGTGATTTCTAAATTCACCGAAAACTGGGAACAATTTGGAGTCTTAAAAGATAAACAATCACAGTATGCAAAGACTTTAGGTCCTTCTTCCATGGCATCAGGATTGGTTTTCAAAGCAGTGGCCGGGTGTAGGTTTGTTAGTTACCCCTGGTATTCTCCGGTGTCCAAGCCCATTCAATGAATTTAGAATTCCTCAGACGTACTGTAGTAGTTAGGAGGGGATATGATCATTTGTCCAGCAGAGACTAAATGCAGTCAGTGCAGTTAGTTGAGATGGCCCATGTATCCAGCATCAGTTACACAGCAGTACAATGTGTTATGTGCAGTGAGAATATTCAGTGCTAATCTGACAAATAACCACTTCACAGTTAGGTTACTCTATCTGTGTTGCCCTGCCTGCTTCATATAAGCGACTTTGGGATTCATTTTC
This sequence comes from Nannobrachium achirus, assembly GCF_963921795.1. Classification (NCBI taxonomy): domain Eukaryota; kingdom Metazoa; phylum Chordata; class Actinopteri; order Myctophiformes; family Myctophidae; genus Nannobrachium; species Nannobrachium achirus. The sequence continues at coordinate 35,058,808 of NC_137833.1, read as the reverse complement.
TGTAAAGTTCTTGGAAATATTGGTATAGTATTTGCAGGTTGCGTTTTTTGGGGATTCTTTCTAGTGTGGTTGCATATTTGGGATTTTTTAAACATTTGTATTATTATTTGAACAAGTGGTTCTCTAATATGTTCATGTCAAGGACTCCCAAAGGAATATGTATTTGTCCCTAACCCGATCTTGTGTTGTTTGTACTAGAACGTTTCAATATTTTTCCAAATATTTCACATTTTATATGAAGATTTGTTGTGAGCTTGTAGACAGGCTAACCTCAAATAGCCAATAGTTTGTTCCTCGATCAGTCTTGAAGCCTAGAGTCCATTCTGTAGCATTCTAAATCACACAATTGTTAATTATTTTTGACACAATGTACCCTCGAGCTTTCATATACTGCAAAAATAATTGTGTTTCATTACTTTGAGATTAACTTAGGCTATCTTTTCCTGACATATTTGACATTTTAATGAAATGCTCAACTCTCGTTCAATATTAATGGAGCATGGAAATAAAAGGGTCATCTTGGATAACAATTGCTTTGTCGGAGTGACTTCCCTCTTCTCAGACTGACAGTCATTAGTGTCAGCACTTCAAAGCAGCTAAGCTGAGATTGTTAGCACAGCTGCTACTGTACCCGGCACTAAGTAACATCCCCAGCTTCAACAGGCCCCTCAGGGCTAACACGGGTTTAGCAGGCTGTGGTGGCCTGTTTGTTTAGCCGTATGTTTCAGCAGGTCATTAATACCCAGGCCTAATAGTGGTGTCAGTAGCATTAGCACACATGGGGGCAATTTCCTTGACGCAGATTAATTTTGGATGTGGAGGATTAGCTTCCGAGCGACATTGGTTTACCCCGGAGTTAAAACATTGAAAGCGGAGGTCAAAGATTAAGGTTGGGGACAGCAGCCTCAGTTCTTGTGAGGATGTGATTTATCCTGTGATGTTCTATAAGCCTCAGGGCTGATGCACATACTCCTCTTTTAGAGACCAGTTTAAATCGGTTCAGTTCGGGGTGTCACAACCAGTGGTGGAAAAAGTACTCGCATTTCTTACTCAAGTAAAAGTCAATCAATACTGCAGTGTAGAATTACTCTGTTACAAGTAAAAGTCTGGAAATCAAAATGTACTTGAGTAAAAGTATGAAATATTGGTAAGTGTACTTAAAGTACCAGTAAAAGTACAAAATGTTTGAAAATAGCACATCTACAAGCTCATCGCGATGCGTTATTTTCAAATAGCCTAGGTATAAAATAGGGCTAAAGTGGTTTATGTGTGTTTTTTAATATTGTAATTTATATATGCTTCTGCAAAGTAACTAGTAACTAAATTTAAAAAAAACTGTAGTGGAGTAAAAGTACAATATTTGGTTAGGGTTAGGGTTAGAAGTAAAAGTATTGGAAATACTCAAGTACAAACACCTCAGAATTTTACTTAAAGGAGTAGTTCACCACTTTTCAACCTGTCTTCATATATTAGGTCCTCACTAATGTTCATGATAAAATATCACAATTTTTTCCTACTCAGTCCAAGTCTCCTAGGAGAGCTGTGGGAAGTTCAGAATCCATCGTCTTGTGACATCATAATTTTCCCAAAAAAATAATTAATCAAATTAGATTTTTATTATCGCGAGAACAATGGCTTCCACTTTAAAATTGCAACTTTTCAGGAATAGAAAGCCTGCAGTTTCTATAAGCTGGATTGGCAATCGATGATGTCACAAGACGATGGGTTTCTGACCTGCCCACAGCCCTCCTCTGAGAAAAAAAAAAAGAAAAAAACTATTTTTGAGTGAGGACCAATTATATGAACATAGAAAAGTGGTGGAGTGCCCCTTTAAGTACAGTATTTAAGTAAATGTACTGTACTTAGTTAATTTACAACACTGTTCACAACATCTCGGCAGCACCAAACAGCCGACTTTATGATGGTACCCCCCCCCCCCTTAGCTCATATTCAATGATCCTGTGTGTCCTTGAAACAGGGACGTGCTGGGCCCCTGATTCAGCCCGGGAAAAAGAGTTGGAGAGGCCCTCATTGCGCGCTATAGAGAGAGATAGCGCTGCTGCTACTCAAAGATTTGTGACAAGCCAGTGGGCCAATTACAAGAGTTATATTTTGTCATTGTCGGGTGGAAACCTTGTATGTCCAAAACCGTTTGTTTTGTATTTATCATTTTAAAAAATGATTTAAACTAGTGAAAACAGCCGATCTACAAGCACACAACGCCTCGTGGTGCGAGGCGTTGTGTGCTTGTAGATCTGCTGTTTTCACTACTTTTGTGCAACAGCCTTGTATGATGAAGCAGGGCTTTGCTTTGCGCAAAAATGTACAAATTTGAAACTTGGAGATACAAGGTTTCTGCCCGACAGTGACGATTTACTTTGTTGGCCGCCCAGCCCCCAAAATGGAACGAAGGCCTACATTTTATTTTTAATTTTTTTCCTAATGGCTGGCCTGGACAGGCCGGGAATGAACCGGCCGTTCGGGAGTTGTCCCGCTTTTCCCAATGGCCAGCACGTCCCTGCCTTGAAAAGACTGGTTTTCCAGTCATGTGGGAAAAAAACTGTCATGGAAGCTTTGGCAAGCTTTCAAACACATCATACAGGTTCCTCTTTCATAAGTAGCCAGAATTTAATATTCAGGGGATACTTTTCAAGAAAACGATTATGCCAAGGGAGTATTCCCTTGGCCACACATTGCATATTTATTTACCATCATATTAACATATCTACATGTCATGACAATTTTCAATGCTGCAGTATCATAATTTGTGCAATATGTCACAAAGTGGGGAATACTGAGTTATATTGAATCCAGGTTTGTGTGTTTCTTGATGGTAGACTGGTTTCTGGTGGGATTTTCCTGTTCTGTACTCAGAGTTACAGCTTATAAACTGGTCTCAGCAGTTTCTGATGCCTCGTAGTATAGATTCTGCTCTAACCAAGGGAAAGAGCTTGGGTATGTGTATGTGTGTGTGCGCATGCGTGCGTGTGTGCAACTGTGCATGCCTACCACCATTCTCATGTGTGCATGTGTGCCCACTCGAGAAAGGAGGTAGGCAGGCATCGCCATGATATTTATGCATACTGTATTAGGACAAGGACACCTATCAAAATTTAATTTAATTAATTTAATTATATTTTGTCTTAATTAAAATAAAGAATACTAGAAGCTGTAGCGTCTAGTCGGCAACCTGGCCAACTCGGAACAATGTAAATAGGGAATGAATGCCCCGCCCTTTAATGCAAACCCCATTATACCTGTTTTCATAGGACCCGTTTTGACCATCTGTTTGCCTGTGTCCATTTATGCCCATATATGGAGATATCTGTATCTGTCTGTCTGTCGGCGTCCATTTTATGTCCATATATGGAGATCACTGCAGTTATAGTTCTGGGTCCATTTTATGCCCATATATGGAGATATCTGTCTATATGCGTCCATTTTATGCCCATATATGGAGATCTCTGTATCTGTCTGTCTGTGTCCCTTTTATGCCCGTATATGGAGATCTTTGTGATTCTGCGTCCATTGTATGCCCATATATGCCATATATGGAGATATCTGTTTATCTGCGTCCATTTTATGCCCATATATGAGATCTCTGTCGCTTTTTCAAACAGATGGTCAAAACGGGTCCTATGACAACAGGTATAATGGGGTTTGCATTAAAGGGGGAACCGGCACTGTGTCTGCAACAAAGTCGGAGGCACAGACAGATACAGAGCAGGGGTTGACACTAAGGTCTCAGAGGCACTTGCCCATCGGGCAAGTACAGGTCATGTTCTACTTGCCCGAAGGTAATGCCCACTTGCCCGAAAAGTAAATCGTCCATTATAAAATGATAGGTACGATTTTAATTACCGCAATTTAACACTTATTTCTTTACTTTCTGGGGCTGTGCGATAAAATGTCATACGTCAATACCTCCGAATCCAAATATCAAATACTTTAGCTATGATTGAATATGTCTATGGTTTCACACTTGTTATTTTATATTTTTTAATGTAGCAACAGTAAAAACAGCACATTATAGGTAAATAGTGCTCTTATTTTACATTCCACAGACCAGAAGACACAGCGCACTGGCCACGTTCAGGTGTTTAGACAGATATCTCGTGTTGTGTTTATAGAGTTGTGTTTATAGTTGCGGAAAACTCTGATGTCAGACATCAGCTCCGCATACGAGCATTCATTTTATTCCCATATATGGAGAACACGCGTGCCGGTGGGACGAACGGTTCTCGAGATACGCGGATTACATACATACATACACACTCACAGAGATTTTGTGTTGACTCATGTGGCGTACGTGATGTCAGAGCCTTTTATGAAGTGATGTCACAATGAGTCAGCGCTTGCGCCGATTTCCTCCTGAACAATCAGCCCGCATAAGGAGATTCCGAACGTTTCGCGCTGGTTCGGGAAAACCGCGCGTCGGGTCGGGTCGGGTCGAGGCCCGGCACTGCACTCCGCGCCACGGTGGGGAACGCGCGTGCCGAATCTGAAGCCGGTGGGACGAACGGTTCCCGAGATACGCGGATTACAGACAGACAGACAGACAGACAGACACACACACACGCAGACAGAGACTTCTCGCATTTATAGATAGATAATACAAGTTTAGATTAAATATTGTCCCTCAGACTTTCAGTTCTGCCTGTTGGAGCAGGTTTGTACATGGGCTCCTTGTGTTAACGGTTTGAATACATTTTGAATCTGTAAAAAAAAAAAAAAGCCATTACATTCAGTTTTACATGGGCCCTAGGAGCCATATTGTGATGGGAGTCCAGCATCTTCTTGGCAGGGGAGACGTTTAGAAAAGCAGCCCAGCCTGGACCATTATAAGCCCCATGCAGTGATTACTTATGCCAGGGGGGTTTCTCTGTGGTTCACTACTACATGTTTGGTGTCACATGTAGTAGACCCATGTTCTGGAGTGCTCCAGTCCATCTGATCACAATTTAATCTCAGAGCTCAGAAACACTCATGTGCCAAATACAATATGAGGTTCATAGTGTATAAAGACATTGTTTGGGCACTTGGTGCAGAGAAAACCCCAATAGAAACCAAGTGGTGCCAGCCACAACAAACACCGGCGCCCTTTAAACACGACAACTAGCTTGGCCTTTCAAGGTCACTCAATGTCAAAGGTCATGTCACAAAATCAAATACCATACAGTATGTAATTTCTTATTTATTCATATAGTGTACCTGTTTCTTGCTGTCTTTTTCACGTTATAGTGGGAAATATTCTGTTTTGACTGATGATCTTGACCCCCCCAAATTTGAAACCTCCCTATCTTCAAATAGGATTATAGTTCAGAAATAGAATAGTCTGAAGAATTTAATGTACATTGTACAGGTACATACAATATTATGGCCATAGTCACTCTTTTCAGGAACTATTTTTGGATACACTTTTTAATGTTATGCACGCTGCATTAAAAGATTTAAAACAACACATTACAATGCAGCGATAACTAACAAAACATAAAGGCACTGTAAAATGTTGGCTACAGTACAAGTTTAACAATGTTTGTGACCACAGAGTCTCTGAGGAAGAGGTGGCTGCGTTAAAATGTCACTCATTTGTTCCTTAAATAAAGACAACTAAGTGCACTTTTTTTCTTTAAGTCCAGTTATGAGAATTACTGCGCCCTTGTCCAGAGAAGCAGGTTGAAGGGCATGCACTCCTTTGCAACTTTCAAACATTTTATGGCGTCAGACAAAATTAGACAGTCCTTAGAGGTTTAATGAGGTTTTTAGTAAAAATCTGTTTGGGTAGGAACCAGCTGTGGTGAGGGTAAACGTCTTGCATTGACATGTTCCTCGTACGCCTTAGCATGAATGTAATAGAGCCAAGCTCAATTACACCGAAGACAGTCTTTAGATAATGATCTTCTCGAGTTCCAAGTGGAGTGGTGTTTTGTTAGATAACAAATAAATCATTGTACTACTCTTTTTTTGGGGGGGGGGGGAAGCAATGGAGGGTTACAGATATAGATGGATAATACTAAATAAACAACTGCAACCCAGAGTAGAACCAGAGCATAGATGTTTGTTTTACTTTACGAAATGCAATTTAGATTTCGCCTGTTTTAGCGTACCCCGAGGACTGCAGCGTGAGCCTCGTTCATCCCATCTAGTTTTCTGACGCCAGGCGAGTCATTCCTCTCACATCACAGCACTATCTCTGTAGTATCAGAGAAACCACTCTGTGACCTGTGTAAGTGGTTTAGACACGGAGCGCCCACGGTCAGGGGCGTCACACCAAATTCTGGGCCCAGGGTACAAGGATTCACTGCGGAATGTTAACTATTGAAAAATAGCAGATATACAAGCTCACAGCGCGGCACCAAGTGCCGCGCTGCGAGCTTTTAGATCTGCTATTTTTGAAAAATTGTGAAAAAGTGTGCAAGAAACCCATGTTTCCATGTCAGTGATGCTCAAACTTTTTCATGTGAAGGACCCCCAAAATGATATGAATGTGGCCACGGACCCCCATCTCAAAATATTTAGTTTTCACGACTTTCCAAAAAAATAGCAGATCTACAAGCTCGCAGCGCGGCACTCGGTGCCGCGCTGTGAGCTTGTATATCTGCTATTTTTCAGTAGCTAAAGTTACTAGGGCCCCTCCACCTTGGGCCCAAGTAACCAGTCCCACTTTCCTACCCCTTGTGACGCCCCTGGGTGCACATATATTCAGTGTAATCTGTAGAGAGCGTGGTTTGGCGTGCCCTCGGCGGTTGGTGTTTGATGGGACGCACCCACAGGTCCTTTATTGCAAAGCAGAATTCATGGTGGCGGACCGGGCACCGAGCCGACCTCCTACCGATGAGAAAACAAGAGATACATCGGAGAAGAGAAGATTTAACCAAGAAGTTTGCTTAGCTGTTTGCCCTACAGGGACTGTTTCCAGTTGCTTTTGTTTGTGTTTTTTTCCCCCTATTGGTTTCCATGTAATGATGGAGAAATATTGAATATTTTGTTCCCCTTCTGAGGAAAATAGATTGCGTTGCTCAATGAAACCAGAGCCGGTCTCATTGGGTCATTGTTGCACAAACAAATATTGAAATGTATGCTAAGCAGCTCACTGAGGAGGAATATGTGTTGCTGTTTGGTGAATTAGATGACGGGCTGCCATCTTCTGGAGAAGTTCCTCTCTTCTCCCAGTGAGGCTCCCGTCCGGGGCGAGTGCATCCTGGAATGTGGTGGAGTTGGACGGAGGATGAATACTGTCTGGTCCACGGTCCCGTATGAGATGCACAAAGTGATGATTGTGTTTGTGATTCAATTGAGTTCTGGTGAACCCAAAACAGGGGAGGCTGTGTGTCCGTTGAACAATGGATTCCTGTGCGGAGGAAAATAAAAACGTAGTCGGAATAATGCTAAAACGTTAACATACTGTATGTTGGCGGCGCATGCGACTTTAGTTTGGATGAGTTCTTACTGAAGAACTTGGAACCCCCCCAAGAGTCGGTCCGTGTGCCACTCTGCATGCGTGTCATCTGTCTTCACTCACGTATCTCCCTCTGCTGGACTCTGTTCCTACCCATGATCCTCTCTTTCTGTTTCCTTCCCGGCTCTGAGTCTACCTCTCAGGTAGCTTCTGCAGCAGTGATGTCATGTCATGCTCTGGATGGTCTGATGGTTAGACGCACAGATATAACACACTGTATCTGTTCGTCTAAATAGATACAGTGGTCCAAGAATAGACTAGCCCTGAATACAGGACGTCATATACATGACCGTCCTGGTGCCGCCTCAACTTGAGGAGTAGTGGGCAATCGAGCCCTTAACGGTTTGAGCTAGGAACGTCAGATTTCAAAAATAAAGTGCTTACCTAAGCCAACTTTGATAACAATTTGACGCTGCACAACGTTCATTACACGCCGCTACCGGATTGTTGAATAAAAAGCATTTTTGTCCGAAATTATTTTGCTTAACATAGGACTTCCGCCTCTAGTGGACAGTCGCGTAATCTCCGGTTGATCATTGTAGTGAACGGAGATGATGCGATGACGCGTTCCTAGCTCAAACCGTTAAAGGGCCTACACCATGCTTTTAAAACTATATTTTTTGTATAAATATATGCTCAAAATTGAGTCTAATGCTGCATTCACACTACAGATATATAGTTGAACGTTTTGCTTGCTTGGTCAATGTTATCTCAATGGAAACCAGCTTTAAAGATACAGGACACACACAGAACAAAGCTTTGAAAGCTTTAAAGCTGGTTTCCATTGAGATAACATTGACCAAGCAAGCAAAACGTTCAACTATATATCTGTAGTGTGAATGCAGCATTAGACAGGTTTTAACCCTCAAAAAACACTCTGACCATTCTTTTTGTTTGTTCTAGCTCTACTATAATGAGGCTCTCCAGCTGCAATACCAAAACGGCCTCTGTTTGCTCAGGGGCGCATCTAGTGGGGTTTTTCCAGAAAAAAAAGAAGTTTTTTGAAAAAAAAAAAGTTTTTTGAAAAAAAAAAAGTTTTTTGAAAAAAAAGTTTTTTGAAAAAAAGTTTGAAAAAAAAAAGTAAAAATTTTTTTTGAAAAAAAAAATGTTTTGAAAAAAAAATTTTTTTGAAGTTTTGAAAAAAAAAAATTTGAAAAAAGATTTTTTTTGACTGCATTGCATTTTTTTTGAGAAAAAAAAAAGTTTTGAAAAAAAAAATTGAAAAAAAAAAATTGATTTTTTTTTTTTTTTGACTCTGAAAAAAAAACGGGAAAACGAGAGTGACGTCACTCTCGTCAACTCTCAGAACAGCACTGTTCTGAGAACCCGTGGAAAGCTTTTCATCTCTGTCTGCCCAAAACCAGAGAAAGACACAACGGTCAGAAATAGGACTTTGTGAGGATAGAAGGTGCCAGTGGGACCTCAAAAAAAGGTTTTAAAATAGAAAAAGTGAAAATTCATGGTGTAGGTCCTTTAAGGGCTCGATTGCCCACTACTCCTCAAGTTGAGGCGGCACCAGGACGGTCATGTATATGACCGTCCTGTATTCAGGGCTAAGAATAGACCTCAGTGACAGTGTATGTTCTCTCTGGTCCATGTCTCTCTTTGTCTGTCTGTGTGTGTCCCTCTCTCTATCTCTCTCTCTGTCTGTCTGTCTGTCTGTCTCTCTCTCTCTTCTGGAACAAACAGCCTGGAAGGTAGTTTAATCCTCTCTTTCATTGTCTCAGGGAGATAAAAAAACATCTGAGCAAATGAATTCCAGTGGGTGTTGCTGCCAGTCCAGGGTGCACCCATGCTTGACCAGGGGAGTGTGCTGTACAGGACCAGTGAGCAGCAGCAGGAGGAGGAGAGGTGGTGGTGGGTGTCTTGTGTTCAGGGGTGCAGCAGGAGGAAAGAGTGATGGAGAGGAGGATGAGGTCAGGGAGAGAGAAAAGGAGGCTGGGAGCAGGGGTGTCACAAGGGGGGGGGGAGTGGGACTGAGTTACTAGGGCCCAAGGTGGAAGGGCCTTCATTATTTTATACATTAGCTATTGAAAAATAGCAGATATACAAGCTCACAGCGCGGCACCGAGTGCCGCGCTGCGAGCTTGTAGATCTGCTATTTTTGAAAAGTCGTGAAAATGTGTGCAAATCTTTGAATAGATGTATTTTTTAAGCGAACATTTTGTAACTCAAATTTTGCTTCTGGGGGGATCCCTGGAACTAAATATTTTGAGATGGGGGTCCGTGGCCAAATACATATCATTTTGGGGGTCCTTCACGTGAAAAAATTTGAGCACCACTGACATAGAAACATAGTTTTTTTTTCAAAAAGCCTTGGAAGGATTTGAAATATTCAAAGACTTGCAAAGTTTTCACGATAAAAAAAAAAATTGCAGATCTACAAGCTCGCAGCGCGGCACTCGGTGCCGTGCTGTGAGCTTGTAGATCTGCTATTTTTCAATAGTTAAAGCACAAAATAACGCAGTGAATCCTTGTACCCCAGGGCCCACACCCCTGCATGCTGGGAGTGTAAAGGATTGCGGGCTTGGAGGAAGACAGTGGAGGAGGTGGGAGGAGATGAGGGCCAGGAGAGTGACGGATTGTGACACTTAACAATCCTTCCAGCTTCCTTCCATGGTTTGTTTTTTTATCTGCCTGTTCCTCTGCTTCTCTCTGTCGTGTCTTGCATCCTTTACTCATTTATTTCTCCTACAGTTTATTCCTTTATCCCCCCCCCCCCCCCTTCCCCCCGCTTTGTTCTGGTGTTGTAATCATAGGCCCCTCATTTCCAGAACACACAGACTACTAGTAGTCTATTAGAGCAGTGGTTCTCAACCTTTTCAGGCCGCGACCCCCAAAATAATCATATTTTAACTGGGGACCCCTCCACCCTGACTAGCACTAAGAGTTGAGGCATTACATTTTGTATAACACGGTTCTATTGTGAAAATAGCAGATCTACAACACGAGGCGTTGTGGCTATTTTGGCTATTTTCACAATTTCTGCCTTTAACATTTGACAATATGGCCAATGTTTAATTTTTTGTTGGATCCCACTTTCTCTGGGTCAAAGCGGGCCGCAGCACCGGGCCATGTCAAATCTGTTCCCGGGGCCGGACCGATCCAAAGGGTCAGATATGACCCCCCATCCCTGCTGCAGCATTGTTCTCAATAGGAGGGGAACATTTGAACCTGTAATATTATTAGTGGTGGAACCACACTCTAGTATTTGGGCGACTTTGTTATTTATTTATAGAGCAACCCCAAAACTTTGGCACGTTACTCTTCCCACAGTTTTGGCGGCACACACAAGCCATATATCAAATCGACGGGCTTCATCGGGAATCGTGCTTCCATTTTGCTAAACAATATGTTGTCTAGTTTAATTTATATGAATCTTTTTTGTGAATAAACCTTTTCCTTTGACTTGAATGGGAAAATGTAGAAGTATATTTTATGGAGACCGCTACAAAAAAAAGCTAAATTTGCCACACTTGGTAGAGAGGTTCATGGTCATGTGTCCTAATTTGGAAAATAATAATGACACCGGTTGGCCTTGTGGTGGCGCTATAACAGCCCACTTTACGCTTCGGCCTATGACTCTTGAACCGCAGGTCGTAGAAAATCCCTGGATTCCTTGGACCATGACCTTTATAGGCACACATTTTAATCCTACAAATTTTGTAAAAATCTCACAAGAATTGGTACACATGATCTCTGGACCCATGTGATAAAAAAGAAATATATAGCCTACTTACCGTTTGTCCATAATTGGCTTCCAAAGTCCCTTTTACAACAAATGACAGATCAATAACAACATGTCCAATCAACTCCAAATCTCACATGTTGAGGATTGTTTGATGCAAAAACATGATTTTAGGATCTGATCAGCGCCACACTTGAATCGCATGTCACATGGCATCCAATGCTATTCCTGCCATCATAATCCTCTGACAACCCACGACTCACGACACTTGAAATATTCAGAAATTGCATCTTTCTAGTTACGTAGTTATGTTCCCCTCTGAAATGCTGAACGTTGCTCCAGGAGGAAACTAATTTTAGATGGAGAAAGTAAAAGAATGTGGTAAAAGATCAAGGGAGTAGAAGATTGAAATGAAGTGTTCTTTAGCAGCTCAACTTGAAATGTTGCAGCCGCTCCTGCAGTATTGGTGTGATGTCTACATGTATTTAGCTACAGTGATGTAATGCCATAGTATGTGAAAAGGGAATTCACATGCGTGTTGGAGGCGCGAATAAAGGTACTTCTTTTGTGTGGGGGCTAGCCGCTAGGGAGCTTGAAAACGAATGTGGTCATTCCATCTTCCGTTTTCATGTTGCAGGTGCCTGCACTTAACCATAATGATACTTAAGCATAGTTTTGTGACAGAAAAATATATTGCTGCATGTCATCCGTCTCACAAACTCAGCGTTGATAGCTTTATTGTTTGCACCTCCAAAACAATGGCAGACTTGGCGACATCTTCAAATACCCAAATATAAAGTATGTCTAAAAGAATACTCTCATTTCACTCACTAATGTTTTCTGTTTCTATGGAAGTTGCTTTGCAGAATGGATTCTTCTTGATGGTACAGTTGTGTTCAAATGATTTCCATGAGTGAAGGCCTATTTATATGCCAACGCGATGCGATGCATTGTTGGCTTGACGAGCTGTTCTTGTCAGCAAGCGACGTGCCGTGTGAAGGAGTATAAATTGAGCTTTGTGCTCATTTATACCTTTTTTTGCACCACACTTTGGAAAGGTGTCGAGTGACGAAGTATAACTTATAACCTTAACACTCTTAATTCTCCACTCTGGACCACTTTATACCCAGCCATGGAAAAATAGGAGAAATATGAGAACTTTCCTGAATCTTGAATTGTTCCTACACCTCATAGAAACATGAAAACATTATGATGGTTGCAGAAAGGGGAAAGGAAAAGAATCCCCCCCCACACACTCTCTCGCGCACACACACAGATTTATTCCAGTGAAACCTGAGAGGGTAATTAAGACTAATGAAGATTCATGTGGAAACGCAACAGGCTGTGAGCGCAGCACTAAATCTATACCACAGGAGAGTGAGACGGAGTGAAAGAGAAGGAGTTTTAATTTAAGTCTGAGATTCTACAAATCTCAGAGTTAAAATTACATTTGTACAATCTCAGAGTGAAATGAACACTGAGTATTGTACTGTCTATCTACGGTACGTGTGTTTGTGTGTGTGTTGTGTGTCTACAGTGTACTTACCTGACCGTGGAAAAATTCATTGGTATGGTTTGCTGGAAATCTACATTTCCTCTTTGTTCCACCACGCGACACCCAATCAATCGCTAACCTGATACCCGCGCGGTTCTGCCAGCCGGCCAATCATGTGAGCGCTGGGTGGTCATGTGATACTCCAGGGACAGTGGGCACCCCATTTGTAACATACAGTTAACTGTATAATGATGTGTCGACTCCCTTTAGCCTGGAAACTATGTATTTGTGTGTGTGCGTGCGTGTGTGTGTGCGTGCGTGCGTGTGTTTGTGTGTGTTATTATAATGATCTGTCTGCTTTTGCAAAACGCAGAGTGGCTCAGAGTTTTCCTGACAGTATACAGTGTATACCCGTTTTGAGTTAATTCACTATAGCTATAGGTACATATGTGCGCGTGTGTGTTTGTGCATGCACTCCTCACATCTCTACCTCCATACTCATAGGGTTCCCAAGGTCAAAATTCGTAATATCAATCCCATAATAGTTGCTGCTAGTTTTGTTTGTTGTCTTATCTGTCTTCCATGTAAAATCGCTTTTGGATTTTCGCCAAAGAAGCTGAAGACACAATATTTGCGTAGTACCCACCTTCAGACCTCCACCTGTGTGGCTAGCGGGACATGGCGAGAGCTTTCAATTCAAATTCTGCTTATTCATGCTTATTCAGCGACGAAAAATAAATACTTTAATGTATCTCTCCTTGGCGGGAGCTCTCTCTTTTATTCCAGATGTCTCTTTAATCCAGATGGCTCTTTTATTTTATTTTATAACTGCGCTAACATCAACAGCAGACCTAAACCTCGCCTCTTCAGTCTTGCTAATCAGGACCTGGGTCCATAATGGGACGTTGTAACCGACTCTGTACTTTCACCCGTCATTTCCAAGGCAAACAGGCTGTGATTACAGCCGAGGAGTGTGATCCCTCCTTAATGGTTTTCTAACGGTCTCAGTGACAGCTCTGGGCCTGCCAGGGCGGATGGCTGTGGCTCTGCTACAGAACAGACCACTGTACCATAGGCAGAGCCCAGGGAGGGCGGGGGGCACGGAGAACAGGATGGTGGGGGTCTGGTACAAGAAAACTCAAAAAGAAGGAAGGACGGCAGCGAGAGGAGGGCGAGAGCCGAGCTACAGGATAGCATAGAGCAGTGGTCTTCAACGTTTTCAGGCCAAGGAACCCTTAGTTGAGAGAGAGATGAAGCAGGGACCTCCCACAACCTTTTCATAGATAGTGTTCCATATCCTTTGACAGCGCAATCTTCAGTGTATGTTGGATTCATGTCAATTTGTGTTTTCAGATATGAAACCACTTGAACCGTCAATACTTAATAAACTTGACATTTCTCTCTGTACTTGGTCTGCCCTTTTTTCCCCTCTACAACAAACCTCTTTGCCAAAAATAGCCGATCTACAAGCCGCTGCGAGGCGTTGTGAGTTATCGGCAGTTTTTGGCTAAAGTTCTCAGAATATAGACAAGGGTGGTTAATATAAAAAGGTTTCTATCACACAAAGATTTGGAGGACCCCCTGTAGTAACTCTGAGGACCCCTTATGGGTCCCGGACCCCCTGTTGAAGACTCCTGGCATAGAGAAAGGTGGAGGAGAGTATGGGATCAAGAAGGAAGGTGGAGTGGCAGGTAGAAAGTACAGGCGTATCCAAAGTGTTCCATCCAGTCATCGCTTGTCCACCATGGCTGTTGATTTAAATCAAATGACAGTCACAGTTACTGAGCTTTGTTTAAAACCGGCGTGCCATGTTTGCAAAAGCCTGTCAAATATCAGGCTAATGTGAAGCTAAAAATGGACCTTGTGCTTGCATGCAAGGCGTTGTTAAATGCAGCTGGTTATTTTACCTCCCCAGGTACACTAGGATAATTCTTGAAGAAGTCTTGCCATGGAGCTTATATGAAAACGGCCAGCATGGTTATCTCGCCTTACTGAATGTGGCAATGGAACTAGCAATGGCAAATGCAATGGAATTGGTCTGAAAGCAGTTGAGAGGCACAACATTGCAATCCGTATTGACCGGGAAGTCACGACAAAACTGCTTGAAAAACCGCAAAGAACTTGTAGGCTCCAATACTTTTTTGACATATTTGAATCACGACTGCCGAGAACAATTTTGTACCATTCCAGGCAAGCAAATTATACCCATCTTCACTCCTTCAATACCCGTCAGAATATGTTTTTGCAAACGTGACTAAAAAGAAGTGACATGAAGAATTCCAGATAAACAACTTGTTTGTAGACCTTTAAATGGCGGGCTATCAGCTCACGCTGCGGCTCTTTCAGAGCGTATCGAATGACTCTACTACTCAGACGTGAAAATCGCTCTCTTCTCCTATAGATGGGCATCAAAAGTGTGAGGAAAATGCGGGGTGGGGAGGGGGGAATAGATTTTCTCTTTTCACTCGCCATTTATGGCGGGGAAATAAAAGAGAGGAGAAAGAAAGAAAGCGGGAGTTGAAAAGAGAGCCGTGAATGAGAGGCAGTTATAGTCATCACGTTCTATCTCCTGAGCCTCTTTTGTGAGCTGCGGTTGGCTCACCAAGGGCCAAGTGGGGAAGTGTGTGTGTGTGTGTGTGTGTGTGTGTGTGTGTGTGTGTGTGTGTGTGTGTGTGTGTGTGTGTGCGCGCGCACGTGTGTGTGTGTTTGGGTGACGGAGAACCGCTTAGAGAGTGCGCAGGCCAGACGGAGTGAGGCTGCCAGATTGCAGCTCTAGTCAGTCCAACAGGAACACTCGTTATTAATATTTTAGTGAGGGGCTACACTGACATGGGGCCAATTCAGACCCCCCCCATCCCCACCCCCACCCCCCCCGGCTCCACATAAATCTATCCCTCAAGATTCTGCTTCCACCCAGCCAGCTGGCAAAACCCAGCCTCGGGTTATGGATGAGAAAGAGAGAGAATGAGCGAGAGAAAGAGAGACAAATGTCTGAAATATCCATCCATCCAATTATGTCTCTTATGTCTCTCATCTTTGGCAGTTCTGGAGGGAGCAAGTCTCTCTCTCTCTCTCTCTCTCTCTCTCTCTCTCTCTCTCTCTCTCTCTCTCTCTCTCTCTCTCTCTCTCTCTCTCTGTGCAAAGTCACATACTCAAAACCCAGTGATTTGCCGAATATCGCTTAATAATCTTCATGTGAGTTCCTGAGGTAGACATTCTATACAGGCAGGTTGAGAAGTCAACGTTAAGAAGTCACCTGCCACAGAATGTGCTAATGTGTGCTAATGCCGAACGCTTCACAGTCTTACGTTACACGTGTGTGTGCGTGCGTGTGCGCTTGCTGCGATCAATTCCCTCATCATACACTCACCGGCCGCTAACTTAGCATAAGCCGCTGCGTCCACTGGGTGTTGGTCTCTCTGTGAAATGCAGCAGGGTAGAAGGTGAAAATGATACCCATGAGACCTGACTCCCATGGCCAACAGGTGACGCTGGCATGCTTCTCACCACGGCTCCCAAAACATAACAATCATACCGCAGTGGTTGTGGAAATTATTCTAGCGGTAAACTGTCTCCGCGTGCACACACACACACACACACACACACACACACACACACACACACACACACATACACACACTGGTGGTTTTCAATCTGTTCTGGAGCAGGGCCCACTTGGAAATCTTGAAAGTGATCGCGGCCCAAGGCCCACCCATCTGACCACTTAACCCCCATGTGCATTTTCAGAGCGTATATATATATATATATATATATATATATATATATTGGGGATTGTTGGCCTTCAGTTTACAGTAGAGAGACAGGACACAGAGAGATAGATGGGGAGAGACAGGTTACATTTGCGCTGTCAGGTTACATTTACAGCCTACAGTAGGTGCCTGGACCGCTGGACTACGGCCCAGGTTATTTATAATAATGATCAATCTCAGGGGTTAAAGTTCTCCGTCCTGGGGACGGATTTCCGTCTTGAGGATTCCCTAGGGGCTATTTATGAGTTCAGAGAAGATTTGGAAAAAAAGAAAAAAAGCTGAACCGTCAGCGCTAATTATAATAGCATCAGTTACTACTGTGCTGCGGTAGACTTGATGGTGTGTCATGTAGTTCTAATTTAGACCAACTACTTCCTGTATTAGACTTAAAAATAAAACCAGTTGACGTGACTTGACTTGACTTGATCAGATTACGTCAGGCTCTTATTTTGAAATCCGCCCTACACTGAGAGGAAATGCCTCTGTAGCTACTTGTTGCTGCTGTAAGCTAACTGCGACGATGCATGCTGTTGGATAAACAAAACATCACTTGGATTACTCGCAATAGTTTGGCTAAAGTTCATATTTATGATAGAAAACCATGCTCCTGTGGCTTAAACGATGTACACCGTTTGGAAGTTTGTTAAACTTTTTGGACCTACGCTGAATTCCAATAGATGAGTGGTGGTGTTATTATCACGCTGCAAAGGAATGAGACGTCGCTCTGTAATGTATGGATGGCAGTGTCAAAAGATTAAGTCACTGGAGTTTTACATGCAAACAGCAGGTAGGCTGTATCTGTGTTTACAGGGGGGCAGCAGTAATTGACAATACGCGTTTGCTTCCTACAGTCTATGGTTTGCTTACGTTCTCTGCATTAAAATAAGCAACGGAACACTTGTTATGTTTGCAAATCAGAGATTCGAGGGGATTTATTTGTCACAAAAGTGATCCATACAGATCCTAATGAAATACTTCGGGTGGTGTTTCATTGGTACCGATTAGCAACGTATCATGAATGATTGGTGTTCACTGTTCACTGTTCATGGCAATTGGCGGAGATTTCTCCACTGCATCGCAGTGTTTCTCTCATAACATTACCCACGTGTGGCATCAGTTCAGTCAGCGACGCGTTATTTGGAATTGCACATGAGTTCTGGGCGGAGCCAGCGACAATAAGGCAGGCTCGGATGTGCTCAGCCTCAGTGCGGTCAAAAACAAATGGAGGTGGGCTTGGCTGGATGAAAAGGTTGACGGGAAAGCCATTCAGGTCCTGGTGTCAAACGGTGAGAGAACCAGGAGCCTGTTTCTGTTGTGTGTGTGCAACAGAATCTGTTATATGGCAGCATGGCAGCAACGATAAAAAGACGCTTTTCAAGGAGGGGGGGGTGGGGGGGGGGGGGGGGGGTAAAATAAATTTCCGTCTCGGGATTTTTTTTTTGCTTTAACCCCTGCAATCTATTCAATTGATTGGGTTCTGGCTTGGATCAATGGAACGAATGTAGTATTCTTTTTTGGGTGGGGATTTTGATTGCGACCGTAGGTCGCACTTACTATCAAAACCTGCACAAACTGTGAGTGAGTCAGTCTGTCCGTCTGTCTGTCACACCTCACACGTCACACTATTGCCCTGCTCATATCTCCGCAACCGTTGCCCCGATCCATGCCAAATTTTGCACACACGCTCCTTGGCTGCCAAACTACAACCTCCAAGGACCCCCGGAGCTCCAGGGACCCCCCAGATGTAAAAAATGACAAAATGTGCAAAAATGACCAAATGACCACCCCAACGGGGCTGCTCACGGGGAATTCCCGGGGACCACCGACTCCTGGTGCTCCAGAACGGATGCAAAAGTGGTGGCGCCCCCAGTGGAGGACCCCCTCCACTGCAGCTCACATAAAATGCCGTAACTCGGGCTAGGAGGGTCCGGGAGAGCCGGGGCCGGTACCTATTCGTCCGCCAAGGCAACGCGGACACCCCACCCCTCATTTCTCACATGGCCCTCTTCTAGCGCCACCATGAGGCCGATTTTTAAAACACATTTTTGGACACTGCTCCTACAGTTTTTGCCCTAAAATCACGCAAATCGCTACACAGTATGTCTACACTCATCCCATCACCATGAATCTGTCCCATATAGCGCCACCTTCAGGCCGATTTTTAAAAACACATTTTTGGACACTGCTCCTACAGATTTTGCCCTAAAATCACGAAAATCACTACACAGCATGTCTACACTCATGTCATCAACATGGATCAGGAAGATTTTGGAAAAACAAATTTTTGCCCTATTTGTGGAGATAAGCGACCTACGGTCGCTTATCTCCCGATTAGGGAGTCTTACTGGTAGTACAGTAGGTAGACAGGAAACGGAGAGAGACGGGGAGTGACATGCAGCAAAGGTCGTCGGGATCGGGACTCGAACCTGCGACATGTTGTCAGGCATTAGAGCCTCTGTGGTATGCGCCTGGACCACCAGGCCAGCGGATCCAGAATGTAGTATACTTTCCTATTTATCGGTATATCAAAAAGAAAACGACAAAGAAAAATCCTTTTCCCAAAAAACTAAAAGTGCACTTGTGGGAACATTTGGCCCTCAAAAGTATAGTAATACACACACACACACACACACACACACACACACACACAAACACACACACACACACACACACACACACACACACTCACACACGTGTGCGCACACACACAGGCACATATATAACGGCCGGCTAATTATGATGGTGTTAGAGTAGAAGTGAGCTGAAACTTGGCTGCTGTGAGTCATGATGGATTGACCACTCAGCGTTCTGTATTGGACTTCATAATATTTACCCAGATACAGGCGCTCACTAAATGAATGGCTTTGACTACAGACGTTTCAATTTACACATATTTTTAGGTCTGGTTTTCTGGCATTTTCAATTTAAAACAGTGGAGAAACTTCCCCTTGTTGTTAGCCTTGTCTTTGTTCTTGTTGGTTCTCTTTCATTATATTTGCCTCATGTTTCGTTCAGCGTCTTTCTCTCAATTTGTCCGTTTTCTTTTCTCTCAAGTTCTCAACTCTCGACCAGGTTCAGTCTGAATTTTAGTTAGTTTTGGGATACCAAGAGGAAAGAATTGGTGTTATTAGACTAGTACACGCGCGCGCTGCGCACACACACACACACACACACACACACACACACACACACACACACACACACACACACACACACACACACACACACATACTGGTTTTTATGATTTGTGGGGACCACAATGATGAAAAGGGTGGTCCCCACATGTGATGATTTTAATCATCTCATGTGGGGACCACCCTTTCTAAATGTTATACAGCTATGAAAAATAATCAGGTATAACAACTATGGCTGTGTTAGC